>NW_020954570.1:16875153-16889779 GCF_900497805.2 Vombatus ursinus | reverse complement strand
TATCTATCTATCTATCTATCTATCTATCTATCTATCTATCTATCTATGTTTTTCCTCTGATTCATCCTGTATTCCTTTTATCATGTAATTAATTTTATATTGCATTGAATTTTAGAATTGTCAATATCTACCTGAGCCAACCAAGTTCAAAAAGGTGATTTGTCCCAGTCCAAACTAAAGGCATGTTTGAATAATGTGATCACTCCTAGCTTTAGGACACTTCCTTGCTAACAAGGAAGCTTGCTAAGTTGGGACTGCTGTTTTGTTTACCTGTAAAATAAAACAAAAACCAGTTTAAACTAGGCACCTTCACAAGGCACTGCTCTCTTGTTCTCATCTACCCTTGTCAAAAATAGGGGTGGTTTGGTATCCCCAGGGGGATGGCTAACTGGGCTGATCTTGATTGGTATGGTTCTTATGTTCTAGCCAAGATTACTAGAGACAGTTGAAGCCCATAAAGTAATTGATATTTCTTAATTGTCAGAGAGAGCACAATTAGTCACACCTTAAGGCCAACCCATTTTTCCAGTTGCAGCAAATTGGATAGTTTTCCAACTACCCCATCCTCCTTCCTTTTGTATCTCAATTAAAAAAAATGTCTTTCCCACACCACAGGATCCCTGGCCTTTCTGAGGTGGCCAAAGTGACTTACTTTATTAATAACTATACATATCATTGTTAATAAACTGTTATCTTTCCCTGAAAACTTGCCTGAGTGTCATTTTACTTACCACAGGACTAAAATTCATACTATAGCTTAATGGGTAACACAGTGTGGGGGAAGAGGAGTAATATGGGGTCAAAGTGCTGCGGCAACTCCACCACCTTAGCAGCTTCAAATCCTTTCCCATTAGCCGCTTAAGTGTCAGGCCAAGGGAAGCAGCTGAATTTGTATCACACTAAGCGTGAGTTGACTGATATAACTTTTTGTCAGGCATACAAGGACACCTGGACAGGTCAGTTGTCCCGGCCCTTTCACACCTTAGTTTTTTTCCTAAATTGTAACTCATACGATAAGGGGAGTTGGATGTTCTAGCTGATAGATAGGGTAAGATGGCAGACATAAAACCATAGATAAAAATATGCATCTTCTATGAATTCAGTGTTAGCTATAAAGAATAGATCCCAGTGGATCCCAGTGTCCTGAAAAAATTCACTCAGACAGTCTCCAAGTTAAAGAAATGCATGTATTGGGGTAACACACCCAACGGCCTACTCCCATGGGGAGCAGAGCAGCGGCAGGCTCTGCTCAATGTGACAGGCAGAGCCATCGCCCAGGTTAGTTGTTTGGTCTAAACATAGTTTGATGGGATGGGAGAAGGGGAGCGGGAGAAGGGGAGGAGAGGTCAAGCACTGCTCTGAAATGCCTGGAATACCAGGTAGTTTGGAGGCATCTTTGTCACACAGATAAGAAAGGGGAACAGGAAAGGGGAAATGTCATGTAGTTGGGGGGATGCTTTATGAAAGCGCACAGTTAAGTCCACTGTGGGGTCATCGATGCATAATCGATAGCTGGTCACATCCTGCATCTTATCTCATATCTCATATCCTGTATCCCACCTGCCCCATCTGCCTCAGACACTCTACCAACCTCATCAGTAGGAGCTCTTTGAAGTGAATTTATGAAGATAAATTCCATAAGTTCAGAATTTAGTTAAATAATTTGTGTTGTTGTCATTAAATAATGGATAACTAGTAAAATTATGATGAATGCCCAATCATAGTGCCGCAATATTTCACTATGGTTCACCTTCTATTAAATCTATGGGTTCCATCTCTTTGGCCATATGTTGTGTGTCTGTATAGGCATGGTATACATACAAGTGTGCATCCTAACATTCATTTGGGGATCATTTTCATAAGAAATTGTTTTTTTCTGTAACCTCAGCAATGTCAATCATATATTTATAGCTCAGGTGAAGGTGTTTTACTTCATTTTAGACATTAATTTAAAATACCTTCTTTTTCTTTAAATTGCTATAGAGAATTTTTTTAATAAGTCTATTGGTGACTAATTGAAGTGATTGTAAATGTCCAATAAATAGATATATTTTGGCTTATTCAAACACATTCCTAAGGCTAAGAATTGAGCACAGAGATCGGTCCAAATGAATAATTTGCTTTCTTAAAATTATTTTTTCATTTACTTTACCACTTAAGATGCATAGGACCCATTTATTTGATTAAATGAATTTTTTTGTAATTTGAAGCTTTCAGTCATTCCCCTTGTTGCAGTCTAACCCTTACCACCTTGAAGCTGTGAATCAGCAGATGCTTTCAATCTTTAATTCTATGTTGCAATGACTGAGTGTCTTTATTTTGTCTAGGCTGGAAGTGCAGTAGTTAATCATGGCAAGATCCCATCACTGTTCAGCATGAGAGCTTTGATCTGCTTTGTTTCTGACCTGAACCCATTCACATCTGTTTAGGTAACCTACTAGCACCCCCTCTCCTGAGAACTTATTGGCTTCCCACACCTGAGAACTTACCATATTAATGCTGAGCTTAGTTCAGACACCCAACTGACAAAAAAACAAATGACATAACTGTATCTCAGAACTCCTGACCTCAAGAGTTCATAAGTTTCACCCTCCCACGTAGCTGAAATTTATAGAAATATACAGCCACACCAAACCATTTTCAATAGCAAATGGACAATCAACATGTGAACTCAAAGGATGAAAAGCTAATTAGCAGTCTAAAAGCTTTAGTAAGGTAATAGGTATCTCCATTATTCATGACAGAAGTAACCTGCCATTTTTTATTTTTAATCTTGCAGTTCTGTTTATTGTGTCGACCTACTTAAGTGTCTGAAGGACCCTAAGGACAGGTACAGAGTCTGTTATATGGTTGATAACCAATCTTTAAACTTTTAACTGTACTATAAAATGCTTTTCACTGATGATGATTAATCTCTACATGTCTAATATGACCACTTTACAATGCCATGCTGTAAAGTCTTCTATTACTAAATCCCATCTGTCTTATGGTAAGAAAGTGAGCTCCTTTCTAAAACTCTAGTCCTTGTAATGGAGCTTCAGAAAATATTCATGTAATTCAAATCACTCTAGTTTATGAAGAGGTGACTTATGCCAATTTTTATAGTCTTGATTTTTATTATCAGAAATGATATAAAGTTATGTAGAAAATTGGTTTAGATTACAGCATCACTTTCCTTGGAATTTCCAAAACCCAGTTCTTTTTTAATTGAATGAGGCCTTCTCTCAATAATAATAATTCTCTAGTTAGTTATACTCTTTTGGGCTACTTATACAAACCAAAGACTTCTATAGAGAATATTTATAGTGATATCATTCCTTATTTGCAGGTGAATTAATCAACATAAATAGAATATGATTAAATTTATGTATGTTCCAGAATTAGAAGGTTAGACTTGGAGTCAAGATGATTTGGATTTAGATCTAGCCTTAGACACTGGTTTAATAACCTAGATAAGTCAATTAACTTCTGCCTGCCTTAGTTTCCTCATCTGAAAATGGAAATAATAATAGAACCTACCTCCCAGGGTTGTTGTAAAGATAAAAAAGAGATAATTGTAAAGCACTTTGCAAATCTTGAAGAACTAAATAAAAATTTCTCAGTCATTTTTTTTGTTCATGTCTAACTCTTCAAGACCTCATTTGGCATTTTCTTAGAAAAGGTTCCAGAGTGGTTTACCATTTCCTTCTCCAGCTCATTTTTCAGTTGAGGAAACAGAAGCAAACAGGGTTAAGTAACTTGCCAGGGTCACAGAACTAATAAATGGCTGAAGCCAGATTTGAACTCAGAAAGATGAATCTTCTTGACTTCAGGCCTGGCACTGCATGCACTTTGCAACTTAGCCTGTCGGGGAGATGAGCACAGTTCTGCGTGGGCCATGCAGGCTGCACAGGCAAAGACCAGGCCTCAGCAATTGCTGTGGAGCAGTCCTCAGGGGATTGAATCAAGGGAAGCTGTGGTGGTTTCCAGACTTCTCAACCCACAAACACCAAAGACAACTTAGAAGGTCAGTAGGAAAGGTCTGTCCTATGGTGAGAGAAGAGCTCGGTCCAGCCCTAGTCCTGGCCAGTCCCAGAGCAGCAGTTACTTCCAGAGCTCTTGGCCCACAGACAGAGGGGGGATGGAGCAGCTGATCAGAGGGGTTTGCAAAGATTTCTTTGCTGACACTGAGGCAGGATTCTCTTGTTTTGCCTGTGCTTGGATCTGGGTCTTAGTTCTGGGTGGTGGTCTTGGGGTAAAGAGGAGTGCTGGTATGGTGGAGCTTGTGGTGGCAGAGGAGAGGGAATCCTCCTCACAGTTCCAAGGCAGAAAAGAGTGCTTCTGGTCCCTCACAGACCAGAGCCCAGGCCAGGAAAGGAGTAAACACCATGCCTTTGATCATACCGCCTTGGAAGAACTGAAAATTTGCAGGTCCCTAGAAGTATCTCTGAAAACAGGTGCACAACCCTCCCCCCTGAAGCTTGGGACAGTACATTCTCCACATTGGAAGCAGACCTCTACCTTAACAAAGAGTTTAAAACTCAAGTAATTGGCTGGAAAATGAGCAAACAGTGAAAAAAAAAGTCAGACCATAGAAGCTTACTTTGGTGACAAAGAAGATCAAAACATACAACCAGAAGAAGAAAACAAAGTCAAAACAAAGTCCTACATACCAAACCTCCTAGAAGAATATGAATCAGTCCCAGGCCATGGAAGAGCTCAAAAAAGATTTTGAGAAGCAAGGAACAGAAGTAGAGGAAAAACCAGGAAGAGAAATGAGAGTGATGCAAGAAAATCATGAAATTTAGCAAACAATTTGCTAAAGGAGACCCCAAAATATACTGAAGAAAATAATACCTTAAAAAAATAGACTATCTCAAATGGCAAAAGAGGTCCAAAAGGCCAATGAGGAGAGGAATATCTTAAAAAGCAAAATTGACCAAATGGAAAAAAGAAGTCCAAAAGCTCACAGAAGAAAATAATTCCTTAAAAATTAGAATGGAGCAAATGAAGCTAATGACCCTATGAAAAATCAAGGCATTGTAAAACAAAACCAAAAGAATGAAAAAAAAATAGAAGACAATGTGAAATATCTCACTGGAAAAACAACTAACTTGGCAAATAGATCCAGAAGAGATAATTTAAAAATTATTGGAGTTCCTGAAAGCCATGATCAAAAAAAAGTCTAGACATCATCTTTCAAGAAATTATCAAGGAAAACTGCCCTGATATTCTAGAACCAAAGGGTAAAATAGAAATGGAAAGAATCTACTGATCACCTCCTGAAAGAGATCCCCAAAGAAAACTCTGAGGAATATTATAGCCAAATCCATACTTTCCAGTTCAAGGAGAAAATACTGCAAGCAGCCAGAAAGAAATAATTCAAGTATTGAGGAGCCACAATCAGGACTGCACAAGATTTAGCAACTTCTACATTAAGGGATTGGAGGGCTTGAAATATGATTTTCTGGAGGTCAAAGGAGCTAGGATTACAACCAAGAATCACCTACCCAGGAAAACTGAGTATAATTCTTCAGGGGAAAAAATAGACATTCAATGAAATGGAGGACTTTCAAACATTCTTGATGAAAAGATCAGAGCTGAATAGAAAATTTGACTTTCAAATACAAGACTCAAGAGAAGCATGAAAAGGTAAACAGGAAAGAGAAATCATAAGGGACTTATTAAAATTGAACTGTTCACATTCCTACATGGAAAGATGATATTTGTAACTCATGAGACCTTGGTCAATATTAGTGCAGTTGGAAGGAAAAATATATATATATATACATATATATATACATGTATATATATATATACATATATATATAATGTAATTATGTATATATATGTATGTATGTATAGATAGATAGATAGATAGAGGACACAGGGTGAGTTGAAGATGAAGGGGTCGTATCTGGAGAATAAAATTATGGGGTGAGAAAGGATTATACTGACAGAAGGAGAAAGAGAGATAGAATGCAGTAAATTATCTCACATAAAACAGACAAGAATAAACTTTGACAGTGGAGGTGAAGTGGGAGAAGGTGGGAGGGAATGAGTAAATCTTATCCTCATGGGATTTGAGTTAAGGAGGGAATAACATACACACTCAATTGGGTATGGAAATCTAGCTTACCCTAGAGGAAAATAGGAGGGAAGAGGATAAGAGAGTGGGAGTTGAGGGGGATTAGAGAAGGGAGAGCAGATTGAGGGAGGGGATAATCAGCAGCAAACACTTCTAAGGAGAAACAGGGTCACAAGAGAGAATAGAATAAACATGGGGTAGGATAGGATGAAGGGAAATATAGTTAGGGGTTTTTTTTGTTTTGTTTTTGTTTTTTTTGGTGAAGCAATTGGGGTTGAGTGACTTGCCCAGGGTCAAGTGGTTGTTAGTGGTTGTCAAGTGTCTGAGGCTAGATTTGAACTCAGCTTCTCCTGACTGCAAAGATAGAGCTCTATCCACTTCACAACATAGCTGCCCATATAGTTTTTCACAACATGACTACTATGGAAGTGTTTTGCATGACTACACACGTACAACCTATGTAGAGTTGCTTGCATTCTCAATGGGGGTGGGGGGGAGAGGGAGGAAGGGAGAGAATTTGTAACAAAGTTTTTAAAATGAATGTTAAAAATTGTTTTTACATGCAACTGGGAAATAAGATATAAAGGTAATGGGGTATAGAAATCTATCCTGCCCTAAGGAAAATAGAAGTGGAAGGAAATAAAAGAAGAGGGAGTGATAGAAGGGAGAGCAGATTAAGAGAAGGGGTATTCGGAATGCATGCTGTTTTTTGGGTGGGGGGAGGGGCGAGAAGGGGAGAAAATTTGGAATTCAAAATCTTGTGAAAGTGAATGTTGAAAACTAAAAATAAATAAATTAATAAGAAAAAAAAGTCCTCAGCTCCTCCCTATTATTATATCATTGGGGGTGAGGTGGGGTGGGGATTAAGCCTCAAGTGTTAGGATTAGTCTACAATTGGGGAAAGTGGGCTAGCCTTCATATGTGACTGATTAAAGCCCTTTCTGACACTTAAGGAATTGGAGTTGCTTTATATAGAGACCCAGCTGCCTCTAGCAATCTTGACTAGAAAAACAAAAGCCATCTCAATCTCTCTCCAGGGTAGACCAAGTCTCTCCTAACTTTGATTAGAAAGCAAGGACTGGAGACTTGTCTTCTGGGGAGGGTCTACCTAAAGCTAGTTCTCTGTTTACAGGATAAACAGAATCCCACTTGGGAGTGGCCAGCCCAAACTGGTATAGGAACAGATGACTTGGGGGCTGGGAATGATCACATTACTAGATCAGAAACTTCAGAAACTGCCTGCCCTTCAAAAGTGGAGTCTGACAAAATGAGGAAAAGAATATATCACAGAGCAATATTGGTTATTAAACAATATAGCATAATGTGAGTCTTGTCTAGACAAACACACATGGACACACATAACCTTTTCTCTGCAACAGAAGAGACAAAAAGAAAGAGACAACAAACTCTTAAGAAATTAAATTCTGGGAACAGGCACACTTCTGCTGGGCAAAGGGAGGAGAACAGAAGAAAAAAAGGAAGCAAGGCCTTATCAGCTCTGTTCTCAGCAATTTGAACAGTTTTTACAAACCCAATATTGTTCCTTCTGCATGTTTTGATCACATAGCACCTGCCCTCTAGCCCAGCACTCAGTCTCATGGATGAAATTATCTTTCTTCACAGTTCCTTTAGGTATTGTCAGTCCTCAGCAAGCTGTCAATTGTGGCAGTAGTGACTCCTCTATAGACATGCTTTTCATCTCAGACCCAAATAGAGCCTCAGTTGTGTGTTTTTTTCATTTGGTCTCTGCCCTCCCCCTCCCTAAGGAATGAGAGGCACTGACTTGTCAATCATAGTCTGGATACAGTCCATCACAGTGTTAGAGTAGTTCTTTAGGGGCCTGGAAGGAGAGATACCACCAGTGGATATTGTTTCCAATATCCTATTACATTGAAACACACATACAAAACAAAACAAAACAACAACAACAACAAAACAAACAAAAAAAATCTTACAGACTATTTCCCCCCATAAGTACAGACTTCTTTGCCTAATCTGTGAAGTGAAAACACCCTAAAGAAAAGAAATACTGTCATTAAGTGCAATTAAGGCTAAACTAGAATTAGAAAAGTTGTAGTCTTTACCTGGCTTATTTTATCTCCCTTTGCGAGTCTGAAGTGGTTTGCCTCAAACTAGAAAGTTGCAGCAAAAATCTGGAAAGCAGTTAGGTTTCCTAACTGGTCCAAATTAAAAACTATGTCCAGCTGCTGTTAGTATGAACCACAAATATAAATGTGATCACAAATTGCTGTTTTACTAAATTTGCTAAATTGTTCCCATAATAAATTTAAAAGAGCTAAATTTCCAAGGGAAGGTAGAAAAGAAAGGTAGGAACTATATGTCAAAGTAAAAAAAAAAAAGTCCACTGGTTAGGTATGATGAAGTCTTTTAAAAAAAAATTCCAATATTATCATCTTGCATATGTTAATTTTTCCAACAGTTCCTATAGAAACCTTTCACTTCTTTTTATATAATGAGACACTGCTTTTCTCTGCTTTTCTTAAAACAAGCTTTGAACTCAATAAAACAATGTTTAAAATACTGACAGAAGTACAATGAAAATGTTCCCCAGTATTATTAGAATGTTTTCCTGACAAAGAGGAGAGCTTATCATGTATATCTCTTTGAACTACTTTACTTTCTTAAATATATGTATATACACACATCTATCTATATATATCTATAGATATAAATATATCTATATCTATATCTATATCTATATCTATATATATGTTTTCTTTTTTTTTTCCTGTATCACAGTCTCATGCAATCTAGCCATGAATCATGGAACACCACAACCTTTAAAGAATCGAAACTGTGAGTGACCCAAAGGGCAATAGAGAAATGCATGTGGACATAACTGGACAATATCATATTACCCCCAGTGACTGGCACATAAGAAGGGGCATGAAATATATCACTTAGAAAATATATGAATTGAAAAGAAGTTAGGCTGGTCATATAAAGAGAACTAAGGATAATAGATTGGTAGTCTGAGGGCCAAACTGATGAGCACTGAATGTTAAAAGGTCTAGAGCAGGGCTTACAAATATAGGAGGTGATTCTTCTATAAAGATTTTATGATTTATGGGAATTCTTGTGCAAGAATTGCCCAATAAGTCAAGGATGGGCTATAGTCTGCATCATTAATATCTACTTGGATGAGATCATGGATCTATTAAATTATTAAAGTATATTAGGTGTATTTGGCATCTTATTTTATAACACAGATTGCTAAAGAACATTTCATTCTAAAAAAATCCATTTCATATATTCTTCTGGCTTTAGGTATTTTTGCATTCTTTAAGATGATATTGAGATGTTTAAAAATGCATTATAACAGCGGGGATCATAAGTCTAAGGACTGTCATGGTGAGAATTGTGAAATAATTCTCAGTAAACTGAATGCCATTTTGTTTTTGCTGATGCAATTATACTAGTTGTTATTACAATGTGATTAAGATATCCAGTCCCATCATCATGGAACTTATAATGCATTACCAGGAGGTTGAAGGCTCTTTATATGCATTTAGAGTCAGATTATGTTGTAAATCAGACATGAGCATCTGTATTTATGAATTACTAGTATTCTGAAAAACTATCCACTGAATAATTTTCACAATCAGGGCAATGCTGAGGAATGCCTGCCATACAATAAATAACTTCAAAATTTGTAGCCTTATTTAGCTGAATTCTTTTGTTTAAGCCTAGAAAAGTGCCAGCATTATGACCTTCTTGATATGAATCGAGGAGGAAATCTCTGTTGTTATTCCTTCTTTGACAAGATGAATGGAAAGCTTGATCCCATGCTGTAAACTCATGAGGGAAGAGTTTGTGATTTATCTAATTGTCCTAATACCCCAGTGATCTACTCAGAATAGGCTCCTAATAAATGTTTATTTGAATGAATGAATAATTCAAAAATATTCATCAGCTATTCAGTGCTTGGAGATAAATCTAGGTGTTCACCCTTGACACCAAGTATATCTAAGTCCCCTGGGAAGATCATGGTGGCAAGCAGTGCCAAAAATGAAATGGTCGTCACTATATGTACTGTCAGACTCACTTATTTTGATCAAGTTGTTCTTGATGCACACAGCAAAGTTCTAAAAGGAATGGAGTGAGTGTTATTTCTTTCCCCTTCCCCAAAACAAGGGACAAATGACAAAACTTTAAATTAAAAATTTAAGCATTTTAAATTTAATTTAGTAGAATTCATCAGTGCCATATCTGGGTGCAGCAACTGGGATATTAGGGCCTTGAATGGTCTCTGTGACTCCTGCTTTAAGGCCTAAGCAAAATATGTGTGTGTTTGAAAAATAAAATAGAGTAGCATTAAAAAAAGAAAGGAATGTAAATAAATAAAACATTAAAACATACTGGACAAAAAAGTTCAAAAGGGAACATAAACAAAAGGTACAATTTTGTTACTATCATTTTAAATTTACTATCTACTTTTCAGAATCAAACTATGTAGCAAACTTAAGAATTTCACATGCAGTCTTCCTTTTTTTGGTTCTTCTTTGCATTGTCAAAAGAAAAAAATAATAATTCTTTTTGTTGTAGGCACAAGCCTGACAGAAAATTATTATTATTATTATATTATTAGTATTAGTATTAGCATTATATCAATATTCTAAATTCAAGCTTCGTTCTTCTTGAGAGAACTGTCCAAACTGGCAGAATCCCCTCTTGCCCTTGGATATGTCTCTCTCTTTCCTCCTGTGACATTTTGATGTAATGTTTATAGGATTCTTGAACTAAGAAAATTCACAATATGATAAACCATAAACACAGCTCAGGGTAAGGTACAAGTTAACATTTTGCTTCATAAATCTGGAATAGTGACAACTTTTAGATATGCCCTTGGAGAATCAGTTTTCTAAGACCATTCAATCCTTCAAGGACCACTCCCTTCAAATGCTGTCCCATGTAGGACACTTTTTCCTTCCATGCAAGTATTATCTTAATTCTTTCAGGATGGATCAATCATAGGCACCTTGTACTTGACTTTGTCTGGTCACTGCTTTAATTACTTCAAGGCAGGAATCCTTCCTTGGCTGAGAAGAGGTTAGAGCATGACATTGTTTCAGAAGTGGTAGTTAAATAAAGAAATTAAGTTTTCCCTTTCAGTTTAATCTACAGGCTTCAAAGTAGGAAAATTTTTAAATGCTTTCTTAATAGTTCTGAAAGGGAGGGAAGATTTTTCAACTTCTTTGGTTTATCAGAATGTTTTTCTTTGTTGATTATCATTACTTTCATAAGAAAAAAGAATAAATGTATCACGGAATCACAAATTTTGTAGTATGGAAGGGATTACAGTGATCATTTAATCTAACCTATTTCCTAGAACTAATTCCCGTTACAATATATCCAACAAGTAGTCATCCACACTCTCCTTGAATACTTCCCATAAGGTACAATTCGCAACATATTGTGGTATATACATAGCTACTGAACTATTAGAACTCACATACCTACTGAGCTTACACAAAATTCTTTAATTGTTTGGAGGTATTTCCCGATGTTAATTCTAAACCATACTTCACATGTGGGCAGAATGAAGCAGCTCTACCTACTGTCTCATCATTTAAGCAATGTTTAATTACACAAAGCAGGAATGTTCTATTTCAACTTTGATCCTCTTCTCTTGAATATAACTTTAAAAACTCCAGCAATAATACCTTTTTAGTGTCCTTGAATTTCCCTGGGGGGGGGGGCAGAGCCAAGATGGAAGAGTAAAAGCAGTGACTTGCTTGAGCTCTCCCCCAAACACCTCCAAATACCTATACAAATGACTCTAAACACATTCTAGAGCAGCAGAACCCACAAAAAGAGAATGAAACAAATTTCCAGCCCAAGACAACATGGATGGTTGATGAAAAAGGTCTGTTGTGCTAAACTTAAAGAGGAGCTCAGTCCAGTGTGGGTTGTGTAGACAAAGATGGGACCAGGGCAAACCTGGAGCAGGCCTTAGGAGACTGAATCACAGGAAGCTGTGGTGGTTTCCAGACTTCTTAGCCCATAAACACCAAAGACAACTTAGTAAGTCAGTGGGAAAGGTCTGTTGGACCTGAGTGAGGAGATCATGGTCTAGTCCTGGTCCCTGTGCAGCCCCAGGTGGCTGCCACAGTGACAACAGTTGCTTTCAGAGCTCTTCGCCCATAGACAGTGTGGGGATCGAGTGGAAAATCAGAGGGGGACTGCAGAGATCTCTTTGCTGGTGCTGAGGCAGGATTCTCTTGCTTTGACCATACTTGGAGCTGGGTCACAGTCCTGGGTTGGGGTAAGGAGGAGTGCTGACATGACAGAGCTTAGGGAATCCTCCTCACAGTACCAAGGCAGAAAAGAGTGCTTGTGATTACTCATAGACCAGAGGACAGGTCAGAAAAGGAGTAAACACCTTGCCTTTGATCATACCAACTTGGAAGAAGTGAAAAATTACAGATCCCTAGAAGTATCTCTGAAAATAGCTGCATAAAACCCTTGAAGCTTGGATCAATACACTCTCCACACTGGCAATAGAGCCCTACCTTAACAAAAAGTTGAAAAGTGAAATAAATGTCTGGGAACATGAGTAAACTGAGTGAAAAACAAAAACAAAAACAACAATAACAAAAAAAACCTCAGACTATAGAATCATACTTTGGTGACAAAGAAGATCAAAACATACAACCAGAAAAAGATAATGAAGTCAAAGATCCTACTTCCAAAGTCTCCAAGAAAAATATGATGTGGTCCCAGGCCACAGAAGAGCTCAAAAAGGATTTTTAGAAGCAAGGAAGATAACTAAAGGAAAAACTGGGAAGAGAAATGAGAGTGATGCAAGAAAATCATGACAAACAAGTCAACAGCTTGCTAAAGGAGACCACAAAAAATACTGAAGAAAATAACACCTAAAAAAATAACACCCAAATGGCAAAAGAAGTCCAAAAAGCCAATGAGGAGAAGAATGCCTTAAAAAGCAGAATTGCCCAAATGGAAAAGAAGATCTAAAAGCTTACTTAAAAAAATAATTCCTTAAAAATTAGAATGGAGCAAATTGAAGCTAATGACTATGAGAAATCAAGAAATTATAAAACAAAACCTAAAGAATGAAAAAAAAAGAAATAGAAGACAATGTAAAATATCTCACTGGAGAAAAACAACTGACCTGGAAAATAGATCCAGGAGAGAAAATTTAAATATTATTGGACTACCTGAAAGTCATGATCAAAAAAATAGCCTAGACATCATCTTTCAAGAAATTATCAAGGAAAACTGCCCTGATATTCTAGAACCAGAGGGCAAAATAGAAATTGAAAGAGTCTATCAATCACCTTCTGAAAGAGATCCCCAAAGAAAACTCCTAGAAACATTATAACCAAATTCCAGAGTTTCCAGGCCAAGGAGAAAATATTGTAAAGCAGCCAAAAAGAAACAATTCAAGTACTGTGGAAACAATCAGAATAACACAGGATTTAGCAGCTTCTACATTAAGGGACCAGAGTGCTTGGGATATATATTCCAGAGGTCAAAGGAGCTAGGATTAAAACCAAGAATCACCTACCCAGCAAAAATGAGTATAATCCTTCAGGGGAAAAAAAAGGATATTCAATAAAATAGATGACTTTCAAGCATCCTTGATGAAAAGACCAGAGCTGAATAAAAAATTTGACTTTGAAATATAAGACTCAAGAGAAGCATGAAAAGGGAAACAGGAAAGAGAAATCATAAGGGACTTACTAAAATTGAACTCTTTACATTCCTACATGGAAAAATAATATTTGTAACTCATGAGACTTTTCATAGTATTAGAGTAGTTAGAGGGAATTTACACACACACACACACACACACACACACACACACCCAGCACAGGGTGAGTTGAATATGAAGGGATGATATGTAAAAAATAAAATTAATGGTTGAGAGAGGAGAACTAGGAGAAAGAGAAAGGGAGAAGCAGAATAGAGTAAATCATCTCACATAAAAGAGGAAAGAAACAGTTTTTACAGTGGAGGGGAAGAGAGGGGAGGTGAGAGGGAATGATTGAATCTTACTCTTATCAGATTTGACTTAAGGAGGAAATAGCATACACACTCAGATAGGTATGGAAATTTGTCTTACCCTACAGGAAAATAGGGGAAAGGGAATAAGAGAGGGGGGATGATTAAAGGGTAGGCAGATCGGGGGAGAGTTTAATCAGAAGCAAAAACTTTTGAAGAAGGACAGGATCAAAGATGATAATAGAATAAATGGAGGGCAGAAAAAATAGAATAAATGGGATATGATGGAGTGAAATATAGTTAGTCTTTCACAACATGACTATTATAGAAGTGTTTTGCCTGACTACATATGTATAACCTATATTGAATTGCTTGCCTTTTCAATGAAGGTGGGTCGGGAGGGAGGATAGGAGCAAATTTGGAACTCAAAATTTTAAAAACAAATGTTAAAATGTGTTTTTACATGCAACTGGGAAATAAAATATACAGAAAATGGGGTATAGAAATCTATCCTGCTCTACAGGATAAAAAAAATCTAAATAAATAAAATATACAGAAAATGGGGTATAGAAA
>NW_020954570.1:16864593-16875143 GCF_900497805.2 Vombatus ursinus | reverse complement strand
AAAAAAAATCTAAATAAATAAAATATACAGAAAATGGGGTATAGAAATCTATCCTGCTCTACAGGAAAAAAAAAGGAGAAGGGTAAGAGAAGGGGAGGTGATAGAAGGGAGGGCAGTTTGGGGGAAGAAATAATCAGAATGCAAGCTGTCTTGGGGTGGGGGGAAGGGAGAGATGGGGAGAAAAATTGGAACTCAAAATATTGTGGAAGTTAATGTTGAAAATGTAAAATTAATTAATTTAAAAACAAGTTAATTAATTTCCTCATCTGTCACAGCTCATTCTGAAGAATCTATTCTTAAAATATCATGACACATTTTTATACCCATCTTTTGTAACTTGTCCCTATTTCCATCTTCTGTACACATCTTTGTTAAAAAAAAATCTAAGTCTCTGAGTTCTCTGCATGCACCCACATTTGTCTTTTCAAATAACTTATTATTTTTTGTAAGGCAATTGGGGTTAAGTGACTTGCCCCAACTCACACAGCTAGTAAATGTTATATGTCTGAGGCTAGATTTGAACCCAGCTCCTTGTGACTCCAGGCCGGTGCTCTATCCACTGCACCACCTAGCTGCCCTGTCCACTGTGCCACCTAGCTGCCCCTAACTTATTCTTATTCTTGATCAAAATTACTTTTTCTTTTCATCTCCAGAATTTAATTCCAGAGAGTTCCCCACCCATCCCCTCCCTCCAAGCTTATTTCCCCTTTTCTGAACCACTAGAAATATATTCTCCTCAAATCTAGAGTATATCAGACTATGTCTGATTGTTCTTTCCTTTATCTCAAACCTGAGGAGGAAGTGATCACTTTATATAAGGTTCCTATCATTTCTGTTTCCCTCCATATGATAACCCATGTGATAATCAGATCCAGAATAAAATTTTTACCTTTTAGTTCCTCTATATTTTGATGAACGTTCATTAAGGCAGGTCAAGAAATCATCTATTCTGTGTCTGCTCTGTGTGTGTGTGTGTGTGTGTGTGTGTGTGTGTGTTTGTGTCTGTGTGTCTGTGTCTGTGTGTTTCTGTGTGTGTGAAAGTGAGAGGGTGAGAGAGACAGAGAGAGAGAGAGAAGAGAGAAAGATTTAATATTTTTATGTTTTTCAATTTTTTCAGTTCTAAAATGTGAGTACTTGAAAGTTATCTACCTTAGTCAGTATTCAAAAATTTCAGTGGTTCTGCATTCTTATCAATGAAATTACCCTGATGGTGCACATTATAAACCAGCCATGCATGCCTAACTTGTGAAAGTTTCACCATTACAGGTCCTCCCCAAAATCTACCACAGTGTCTCCATGCAAAATGTTGGGATTTTTCTTGCTTTCTCTTGATTTTGCAAGGATAACAATGTAGTTTGTCAGTTGATTATCCTTTGCCCTTATTCTTTGACTAGTCTGTCTTGCCCTTCCCTAGTCTTATGGGTCTCTGGTGACATTATGTAACTTGCTTTTTCTCTATACTTCCTCATTGTAAGATGTATTAGCCTGCTTGTGCCCTCCAATGCATCTGGCTAAGTCCACACCCAATACATATTTTACTATTTCAGTTCTATTCTCAGTTCATTCAGAGATTCAGAGATTTAACAAATGATTCCATAGCTTATTGTATGCAGAATAAAGTGAAAAATAAATTAAAGTGAAAAGGAAACTAGACAAAATACCCCCCATATGGATATAGTCACTACCAAAATTTTCCTTCTCCTAGTTCTCCTGATTTCTTCCTAGATCTTTGGAGAATACATGGGGGCCAGGGAGGACTCCTTACCCATACATGCCAATAACTCATGAAACACATTTCATCTCAAGAACAAGGACTAAAAAACGAGAATGACTATACTGTTCTTATTAGCCAAACAAGTATTTAGAATATGTAATCAAAAGCAATTACATATCTATTTTCTTCTTATGTCTCCCAGTCAACTTCTTTGCTTGGGAATCTCCAGTTGTGTTTACCACTAATGGCATCTGAGGATACATTTGAGTCATAATTATTGTATCTCACTTGATTCTGGTTATCACTGATCATACTGTCTGCTTTTCTCTATGTGGTCTGTCACCTTGGCAATTGCCTTACTCTTCCAGAAATCTTAGTGGGCAGAGGGAGGAAAGAGAGGAATCCAAAAAAAGAAAGTATACAAATGTTTTTTCCCACATCTTCCTTTCTCTCTTTCTCTCTCCCTCTCTCTCTTTCTCTCTCCTTCTCTCTCTGTCTTTATCTTTCTCTAACTTTGTCTGTCTGTCTCTCTGTTTGTCTGTCTTTGCCTTTCTCTAACTTTCTGTCTTGTCTGTCTCTATCTCTGTCTCTGTCTCTGTCTCTGTCTCTGTCTCTCTGTCTCTGTCTCTCTCTCTCTCTCTCCTTCTCTCTCTCTCTCTCATATCCCATCCCAATCTTATTTTTGTCCCTAGAATCTCCATATGGTGTAGATCACTGTATTTGTAATCAGAGAATCTAGGTTCAAATGCCAACACTGCCACTTACTACCAGCATGACCTTTGCAAAAGTCATTTCACCACTTCGAGTTTCATTTTCCATATCTGTAATGTGAGAGGGTTGCAATAGATTGCCTTTAAGGTCTCTTCTGGCTTTAATCTATGATTCTGTCATCTCCACAAAGATGAAAAGATGAGCATAGCCATTAAACTTCATTCTACAATTAATCAGTAAACACTTATTCATCACTTAGCCACTGTTTCAGGTGCTGGGAATACAAAAACAAAAATAAAACAGTACTTGCCCTAAAGGAAATTATATTATCTTCGGGGTGAAAACATGTTTCTATGTACATGTGCTCAATTTGGATGTTCGGCTACTAACTACTGGGGAACCAGGAAATTCTTCTTATATAAAGTGATGCTTGAGATGAGATTTGAAAGAAATAAGACATTTGAGGCATGGGGAATAACCAGGACAAAGGGCTGAAGAGAATTCATACTCTCAATTTTTTTTGTAACATTCAGAGTGTTTCCCCATAACTCTTTCATTTTACCCTCTTTCAACTACATTGAGAACTGACGTCTCAGTACTCTTAAAATTGTTTCACCCCCAGCATGAACCTCCTCAGTGCATATGTGATCTATTCCATGTACTTTTCCCAACTTTGTTTTCACCAATGCCATTTTCTGAGCACATTTCTAGGATGGCATTGATGATCTTCTAGTAAGATTTTGTTGTAAAAATATCTATAGACATTTTCTATTTTTATTTGTTTGGCTTCAAGTTTCACCCTTAAATGGGCTCAAACTGTTATTTATTCATTTTTCTCTTGGCAAAGATACTTTACACTGATTTTCCCTTGACTCCTCAATGTTGATGAGGTGATGCTACTCATAATATTCCACAGTTCTCCTATGGACCTAAGTAATGCAGTGGATAGAACATTAGCTCTGGAGTCAGGAAGACCTGAGTTCAAATCTGGCCTCAGATACTTACTAGTTGTATAACCTTAGGTAAGTTACTTAAGCTTTTTTTGTTTTAGTTTCCTCAGCTGTAAAATGGGGATAATAAATGCATCTCTTTCATAGCATTGTTGTGAAAATCAAATGAGATATTTTTAAAGTGCTCAGCACAGTACTTATCACATAGTGGACACTATATAAATGCTATTATTATTATTTATCCTGCTGTAATAAAATGAGCACTCACACTAGAATAAGAAGACCTGAGTTCAAAATCTGTCTCTGTCAGTAACTATGTGGGATTTGGGAAACTTTGCCTTCACGGACCTCATTTTTCTCATTTGTAAAATGAGAGGGAAAGACTAGGTGGCCCATTAAGTTCCTTCCAGTTCTAGTCCAGTAGTGTATACATTAGTTGATATTCTAATTTAAATTAGTTTATACTCCAAATGGCTTCCATAACTCTTAGATTGTCAACAATATCAAGTCTTTGTTGGCTAAAATGATTTCTAGGCCCTTTAGGCTTCTTTATTGTGATTTATATCAACATTATTTTGAAAATTGTTACACAATCATAAGTTTTAAGTTTTATATATATCTGCTTCAGTTCATATCATATTTGAACCATATCTGTCTATCTATCTGTCTGTCGATCTATCTATCTATCTATCTATCTATCTATCTATCTATCTATCTTTCAACTATACGTTCTCTTCAGTGGCAATAACTCACCAGTAGTAAACTAAGTGCTTGAGGGAGGGGATGGGTTTGGATTTTATTTGAGGAGACTATAACCATGTTATCAAATTCAATACCTGAAAACCAAACTACCATGCCATTCAAAACACACAAAAGGACTGAATTCACTATTTTTCATTTTGTTTTACTGTCTGCTGACCAATGTCACTGAGGGGAAATAGGACATAAATCTGATATTACAGCAAAATTTTAAGAATTTTTTAAAAAATGAAATAATCATTGAGACAAAAAACATAATATTCTCAAAGCATTGCCAAAGCCAGTATCTACACAAATTATCTCAACTTTAATTGCCAGTTATATAAGTTACAGTTCTCTATGGGTAGCTTTTACTTTTACTTTTTGAGACATTGCTGTATTTTCTCTTCACAGGTCAAAAAGCCTTTCTTGAGTCTCACATATTTTTCAACAATATGTATTATGCTTTAGAAATTTCCACTTGTGTTTCTCTAACCTCTGTCATTTTGTCAAATGCCTATAGGAAAGAATCTCTATCCATATGATCTTTGGGGGCTAGGCAGGTGGCGGGGGCAGGGAAGATGGTTAAGAAAGTATAGGGGCAGCTAGGTGGTGCAGTGGATAGAGTTCTAGCCTTGGAATCATGAGGACTTGAGTTCAAAACTAGCCTCAGACACTTGAAACTTACTAGCTGTGTGGCCCTGGGCAAGTCACTTAACCCCAGTTGCCTCACCAAAAAATAAAGCAAAAAAAAAGTATAGAATTTTTACTCATGGATGCTAATGTTATTTATGGCAGAATCTCCTATTCCATACTTTCCTTTCATAATTTTCATTAGTAAAATGTGTTTGAATGTAGGGATAGGTGGTGCGTGTGTGTGTGTGTGTGTGTGTGTGTGTGTGTGTGTGCATATGTACATTTGATGTGGTTAATCAAGACTTTTGTACCAGTGAATTAAAAAGAAATGTCAAAAAGTGTTCATCTTCTTAGAAGAGCATAATTGCTTATTGATTTAAATTTTTTCATCTTGGTTTTTGATATTTTATACCAATTCTCTTATTCGATGAGACCACAACAAATTTCTGTTATCTAATTTCATATGGACCCTCATTCCTACACAACAGTCATGTTTACTTTTGACTAATTAACAGATTAACAGTTTAGGGCAGCTAGGTGGCACAGTGGATAGAGTATCAGGCCTGGAGTCAAGAACACCTCAATTCAAATCTATATACATACATACATACATACATATATATGTGTGTGTGTGTATGGATATATATATGTATACACACACACACACACATACATATACACCTCTTGAACATACACAGTAGTTAAACAATAATTTGAGCACAGATATGAAAAGCACAATTTTGTATATATAAAAATGATATTTTTTTGCACAAACAACATCAAAATGTCAGAATTAGAAGGAAACTATTTAAGCATGGCAGAGCTGGAGGGGGGCTGTAATTGGTAGATTCTTGGTTTTCCACATAATACTTTTCTGTTTTTTTTATATGAAACTTTTCATTTTTCTTGACTGCCAAATTCCTTATGAGATGAAGAGATAATAAGAACGCAACAGCAAAGGTAGAGACAGAAATGATGAAAATGCTTGCTTTGAGCAATGGATTCCTACTGATGAAATTGTTGATAGCTAAAACTGAAAATATAGATAGAGGAAAGATAATAATAGTAATTATAATATTAATAATAACTTTTATCTACCACTTACTATTTGCTAGGCACTGTGCTAAGAGATTTAAAATTATTGTCTCATTTGATCCTCACAACAACTCTAGAAGGTAGGTACTATCATTATCCCCATTTTTACGCATGAGAAAACTGAGGCAAACAGAGATTAAGTGATTTATATCACAGCTAATAACTGTCTGAGGCCAAATTTAAACTCATGTTCCTGCCTCCAGGCTCTGTGCTTGTACCCCCTAAAATAATTTGAATAAGAGACTCACCTTTATCTTGTGAGAAGCAGGGATCCATACAAGGTTTGTGAGGGGAGTATAACAAAAATATAATTATATGTGTTTTTTGCTTAGGTAATCAGAGTTAAGTGACTTGCCTAGGGTCACACACAGCTGGTAAGCATCAAGTGTCTGATGTTAGATTTGAACTCAGGTCCTTCTGACTCCAAGGCCAGAGCTCTATCCACTGCGCCACCTAGCTAAAGAAATATATATATATATATATATATATATATATATATATATATATGTATGTATTTATAGTTACATATATAAATATAAATACATACATATATATATACAAAATCATGCAGCATATACAAGGGTTGTAGTAGGAAGAGACTAGGGGCAGACTAATTAGAAGGAACCTTAATCCAGGTCTGAAATATCAGAAGTCTGAGCTAGAGTTGTAATACTGCAAACACTAAAGCAGGTTTTGTAAAGTTAATTATTATCTTTTATCAGACTATTTTGTAAATCTGTATTTTCACATAAAAGCAAAATATATGATTGCTTTAGGGTAGTATCTCTAAGAAATGATCCAAGAACTCAGCATGTATAGGGGCATATCCTTTCATTGCTACACTCATAGCAGACAGAAGGGGTACTTACTAAGTACTTCTGAGAAACTTGTATAGGTAACCACCAGTTGCAAGAAAATGTATGCTGTAATCACGTAAAAATGAGATTTCACTAGAATTACAATAACATATTCTATTTTGTTTGTTAAAAATCTTAAGTGTAATTGATGGTTTAAGTTGTTCTAATTATTTGATATTTATGTGACTAAATTTTCACATTATTTTTAGAAAACTCCTGTAGTTGTTGGTCTTCCTGAGCATGAAATACAGAAAAGCATTCTGTGTCTCTCTTGTATTTTTCTTAGCTACAATAGCCCCCTAGCTAAGAGATTCAAAATAAGTACAGAAAATTATATGGTTCACTATATTTTATTTAAATGTGAATATTTGTGTTTTCTAAGTTATGGGCTGGAAAGAAACAGTATGTCCATGAAGATTCAGCCAGAAAAAAAAAACAGAAACAAACAATACAAGACTTCTCTGAGGTCTTATATTCTAAACACACACATCATGTCCAGCAGAAATATACTGTATATTGTCATCTTCAAATTCTGAGAAAATAATTATAGCTCATGTACCAATTCTGAGATGTGTTTTCGAAAGGGTGGTGATTCATTGGTCTAACCTGGTGGGTTTTATTTGTTTTTTTTTTCTCCTATGAATCCAGAAATGATTCTCAAACCATATGAGAAATAGTTCAACATAGTGCCAAGAATGTTAGATTGGGAGTCAGGAAACCTGAATTTGGATCTTATCAAAGATATTTGTGTCTTGCTAGTTGTGTGGTCCCTAGAAATTCACTTGCTTTCATCATCTATAAAACTGAAAAAAACTACACTGGATTCTTGTGAGGAAATTATTGTGCCAATGTTGGAACATAATATAAATGTGAAATAGTGGAATGAAGAAATAAAAAAAAAGTAAAATAAATAAATAGGAGTCACAAAACAGGCTAGGTTGCACATATAGCTTAACTAGCTTCTCAAAAATCTGAAGCATTATATGGTTGAACATGGTATTGTATCAAGTCCCAGTATCAAATCCATCTTCAATTAACATATTTCAGGTAATTGAGTAATAGTAAGTACTGGAAATGAAGTGATAGAGACTGATACATTGCTACAAGGAACTACCAGGTGAGAAAATGCTCTACCAAATTAGATTGACAGTTTCTGTACAACTTATCATCTTAGAAAGATGCCAAGAGCACTGAGAGTTTAAAGACTTGCCCAAGATACCACAATGAACATGAATCAGGGGTGGGACTTGAAAGCAGGTAAAAAGCAGAACCAGGTTAAGATCTCATTAATTAACGACAGATAGCCCGCAAATAAATGTTTTGTTGTTTTTGTTTGTTTTACTTTGTGTCTTCTTGCCTCGCACCTAAGAAAGAAATTATGTTTTTGTAAGTACCATATTTTTCTTTCACATTTAGTTTCTTTGGTGGATATGAAGGGGAGATAATTCAAAATATTTCCATTCTTTCAAATTTTTTGTTCAAACAGTTATTTTTTTCTCTTTAATTTCTGATTAAATATATTATATAGTTAACTATCAAATTTTTTTCTTTTCTGTGTCATAATGAACATAAAATTTGGAAGCCATAATTAAAGATGAAAAAGGAGTGAACAATTAGAGGAAAAGCGGGCCCTCAGAAAGTCAGATGAGATGACAACAAAGAGACAAGCTAGAAAGATGAAAAGAAATTGTGTTATAGGCTTTCTCTCTAATTGAATTTCCTAATTTACCATTTAATTAGATGAAATAAATATATCTGGAGTTCTGGGATGGAACAATTATGAAAAATAGTATGATTCATTTTAAGGAAGTTTAAATGGTCAAATGGATGCATTATACATGAAAAAAATCCTCTAAGAAAAAAACTTAAAATGACATTTTAAAAGATTTTTTAAAGATAAAAATTTTACCTGAAAAGATTCAAAGTAACAAGATGAAATGGGCTAAGGTAAAACTCTAAAGGGTTCAAATGAAAGAACCCTTATTAATGCAGGAGATTTAGCATAAAGCTTTTTAAAATGCCAGTCACTTTTCTGAAAAGAGAAATAGTGAGAGGGAATAAAAAAATACCTCAGACATTCTAGCATTAATAGGTATATAATATTTCATCATGGATTCAGAAATCATTTACAGCTATATGTCACATACAGATTTTTTCCCAGACTATTTGCCTCTAAAATTAAAAAGGCTGTACTTGTCTCCTTGTGTTTAGATTGACAAATTACTATTTTTAGTCAAGAGAAGCTTCCTAAGAACCTGATATAAAGAGACTATTGGTCTGGAGGGGGGAAACCACCATGAACCTTCCATTAGAAAGAAAAACAATTCTAGGAATTATTCTTCATTAAATTGTGAACTTCTAAGAGAGACAAATTCAATGAAATAAAGTTTATGGGGTTGACTGATTCATAGTTTGTCACCAACTCACTCTGTGATTTTGAGGAAGAGCCAAAAGCATCTGCCTGAAATTCACCATTTTTAAATATTTTCCCAATGAATTAGATTTTTTCTAGGTTCCCTTCCAGAACTTATCTGATTGATCCAACTAATTAGATTATCCCATGTCAATTTTGCTTTGTATTTTTAGTAAATCCTAATCTATTGTTTTCAAAACTGTGGGTGCCCAGATGATTAGTTTAAAAAAGAAGTTTTATAGAGACACTTAATTAATTATACACACACATATGTGTGTCTATATATTTAAGTTAAATATTTGGATAAGAGAAATAGTTAATTTACAACTCTTCATTCTTAATATTAACAGCAATAATAGAAAATATATTCTCCCTTCCAAAAATATTAGATTAGTAATGGGGGTAAATTACAAAGATGTATATTTAAACTTCACAATAATTTGAGATGTCAAATTGTTTCAAAAAACCATAAGTAGTCTTTATAATGAGCTATTTTGGTAACAAGCAGAGACACTAAGATACAAATTCAGAAGAGAATGACTTCAAAATGTATGCAAGCAATTCCTCAGAGAAAAACATAGCTTGGGTAAAAACTCAAATAGAATTCTTGAAGGAGAAGAAGCAAGAGTTTAAAAAGTTTAAAATGTTATTTTAAAAAGAATGAGAGCACATGAGGAAAAATAATTGGAAAAGAAATGAGACTTATGAAAGAAAGAATTGGAAAGGGAATTAATAGCTGGCAAAAGACATGCAAAGCCTTGGTCAAGCAATAAACTCTCTGAAAATTAGAAGGGACTAAATAGAGGCCAATGACTCCATGATGCCACAGGAAATATCCAAATAAAATAAAATAAGAAATTGAAAAAAATGTAGCTATATCATAGCAAAAACAACTAACCCGGAAAACAAATTGTGGAGAAAAAAAAAATTAAGATGGAGGCCAGTTAGACAAGCCCTGGGAAGAGTTACATTATGACAGTTAGTGTTATGTGTCTGAGACTGGATTTGAACTCAGGTCTTCCTAACTCCAGAGCCAGTGCTGTATCCACTGTGCCACCTAGCTGCCCCAAAATAAGTATTGTTAGTTATTACTAGGCACATGGATAGATGTGATGGAACAGCAGCTAGATTAATTTGTCCAATCATTTTCTTATTTAAAATAAGCTTTTTCTTAGTTTTTTTTTCCCACTTTCTGCTTGCTCTGAAGATTTTGATGCTATTGATCACTCAATTTCTCTTTCTATATCCTTTTCCTTGGGTTTTCATGACACTACACTGTCTTGGTTATCTTACCTTGTTGTCCTGGGAATTCTTCTCTTCTTCTTCTCTCCATTTCCTCTTGATGATCTCATAAGCTCTCAGGTTTATCTCTATGCAGATGATCCCTAGATCTATCTATCTATCTATCTATCTATCTATCTATCTATCTATCTATC
>NW_020954570.1:16803025-16864583 GCF_900497805.2 Vombatus ursinus | reverse complement strand
ATCTATCTATCTATCTATCTATCTATCTATCTATCTATCTATCTATCTACAACCCTACATAGTCTTCTAACATCCTGGCCCAGCTCATCAGTAGGTGTTAGACCTTTCAAATCAAATGCCTGCCAGTGTATCCAAAACAGATCTAATTATCTTTCCTCTCCAAACCCTCCTCTTCTCTTTTTGTAACTTCCTCATTTCTCTTGAAAGTACTATGATAATCTTTCAAGTCACCAATCGTATTAGTGGTCTTCAATCTGAACTCTTCTTTGCCCCACCCTATCTAATCAGTTGCAAATTATGTAAATTATACCAACATCACATTTGTCACATCTGTCACTTTTTCTTTATTCAAAAGCCTACCACTATGGTTCAGGATATCATCACCTTTCACCTGGAAGATTGCAATGACTTGCAAATTAATCTTTAAGTATTGCATTTTCTCCACTCTCCAAATTTCTTCACACTTCCAATTCATGTTCTGTTCAGTTGACAACTTGATATTCCTTATATAGGTCTGAATATATCACTGCTATGTTCAAGAATCTCCAATGATTCTCAATTACCTCTAGGATAAAATACAAACTCCTGTGTTTGACACTTAAAGCCCTTCTTAATCTGACTCTATTCTTCTGTTAAAAGTGGATGTTTGGGAGAACATAAATGACTCCTTTTGTCTTTTTGTTTTCCTAACTAGTACAGTAAAATGTATCTGTCTTTATGATTTACACATTAGAATTAAAGACAGAAGAACAAATACAATCAAGATGGCCATAGCTGTTTAGGAAAACAATTGGTCCCAATTCAATTGCACAAATGCTCATTCTGCTTAGAATTGAGTTTCTGCTTGACTGTTTTGTTTTGTTTTGTTTTGTTTTTGCAGTCTCCAGGGTATGCACAGTTGAGTATAAACTATCTTTCTGTTCCATTATCATCAGGTACAGAAAGCTTACCAATTCCCAAAAAATAATGAATAACAAAAAACATCCTTAGACAATATTTTCATACAAATAAATGTGATGAACTTACTGTAATGTGACACATTTCAACTTCCAGATGGAACACATTAAAGGTATGATTAGTTTTCATTTTCTTTTTTAGTATTTACCATATATTAATTTTTGTACGAACTATTTATTGATTTCTTTGGCTTTGAAATTCATGTCCTTTATAGCTTTACTTGACCCAAATATGATGTTCTACTTATATCAAAACATCAAAATAACTCAAAAAAATTCAAGCAAATAAAACATGAAAACTCAGTTGTCATAAGGTAGAAGTGGAATTTCCTTTTCCATGTTAAAAAGAAGCTGGCCTAATTAAGTAGTCATACCTGGGGTACTGCAGCTATTATGGCTTCCTTTTAAGTTGAAAAAATTCTTGGGAAACCAGTACTACCATTATTTCAAGTGATTGTACCATTCATTTTCCTGTTTTGTTATGGAGTGATTTAGTTCCTTTAGTTTTATAATCTGCTGTTTTATTATATTATTATTATTGTTGTTGTTATTATTATTATTATTATTATTTTCATTTTTGCTTGGTACCTTTTTGACACATACTGAATGAAGGGGGTTGGGATCTGGACCCCAGAAAGGAAAAACCCTGGACTTTCCCACATGGCCAAATTTCTGGTGGTCCCCTGAGGCTATAATCCCATCAATTGGCCTTTCATTGTGGCTACACCCAATCTCCCCTCCATTGTTTAACCTCCCTATGTCCCTCCCCCCTGTCATTTCCCACCCTTAATCCTAGAGGGGCTCCATTCTCCCTTGGCCACCAGGTCCAGGTCCCAGGAGTTCTGTTCACCCCAGTTTACTGGCCACTCCCATACAGATCTTTGGGGCTCCATTCTCCCTTGGCCACCAGGTCCAGGTCCCAGGAGTTCTGTTCACCTCAGTTTACTGGCCACTCCCATACAGATCTTCTTAGGCCCTTCCTCCCGCCACCCCAAACTCTTTGGCCACTCCTAGATCCCTCCCACAGTCTTTGTGTATATAAGGTCCATCTTGTCTCCATTAAGATGCTTAGATTCTTATAATCTAGCCACTGCTTACCCATGTTCAGACTCCTTAAGAGTCTGCCCAATATGATGGATGTTCTAACAAACCTTGTCTTTGGCTGAAAGAAGGCTTGGGTAGAATTCTTTTGGGCAGGACCCGTATGTTGTGATTCTGACGTCCCAGCACCCCTGAACCCCTAAACTGCATCACTGAATATCTCTTCAATGTTCCTTTCAGGGCTTCCCTTACCTTTATTACAAAAGAAAACTAATAAAACTTTGAATAAGGCAAGTAGTAGGAGCATAACAAATGTTGATTAACAGACAAAAAAGATGCTGTTTTTCTTTGGTCCAGTTTAAACAGTTATGTTAAAGAATTTTTTTTAGTAAAAATTTAAACATTCTCTTTTTTCCCCGTAAAAACGTGCCCTTTCTTATGTCTTACCTGATCCTACTCCAAATTGCTTTGTACTTGTGCTCTCTGTATAGCTCAGAGGAGAGAATACACACACACACACACCCACACACACACATACACACACACAAGCATGCACACACACATATATGTATATATGTATGTATGTATAAGTCATTTGAGGAATTGTGAGACATATATGTCTATCAGATACTTATGGCCTGGGTCACTCTCTTGAGTGAATAAGTAAACTTCAGTGCACCCATTTGTCTGCATCCTGTGCTGGCTTATTTGAGCAGTGTCTATCAAAATCTTTGCAAATTCTTGCAACAATTCTGGCCAGTTTAGTGGGACTACTGGGCTCTGACTTTATCAGACTCTCATCTTCAAGAACTCTATCATACTCTCATCTTCAAGAACTCTAGGCACACACATAAAAATAGATCACCAATTTTGGGAACATCTAGAGAAGAGGAACTGGGAGAACCAATAAAATTTACAGTCCAGTACCTTTGTACTTTAAATTGAGAAATCTACAGAAACAGTTTAGTGTTTTATGGTTCCATACTGCCTGTCTGTCTTATCTCTTGTGCCTGAGAAAATTTTGTGTTTCAACAGAAAGGTGTCTTCTATTTCTGGGTGAATACCTAGGTAAGACTAGAATTTTTTTCAGAAGTACAGTGCCTGGCACATTCTAGGCATTTAATAAATATTTATTGTTTAATTATCTTTCTGTTCCCAATTATTGTCAAATTGGGAAAGTAAAGAGATACAGATAAGAGGAATAATTTCTTTTTGGTAAATGATAAGATATCCTAGTGGAATGGGATGATTACAGCTCCCTAAGATTTAGCTTTGTGAAATTTTCACAAAAACATCACATCCTGTTTTCTTATTTCCCTGGAGAATGACAAAGTGCTCAGTTCTTAAACAGAACTAAAGGAATGATTTTTTTTTATCTTCTAAACAGGGAAGGGATTTTTCAGTTTTGAGTTTTGAAGCCTTTTATCTACCTAGTAAAACTATTAATTTTTTCTCTCCATATTGGAAAGACATTTGTTTAAATAAGAAAGATAGTGTTTTTTTTCCCTTACTTCTCTGTTTCTGCTGTCTAGATGAATTAGAAAATAAGTCATCTAAAGGAATTGGAACAGACTATGAGTTTGCAAGCTCTTAAGAAATCAGATTGGTAAAGTTTTACACAACAAGATGAGAAAATGGCCGTAAGCCTTGAAATTTCCTTTTTGATCAAGAAAAGAATAAAATTACTGCAATAGGTTTCAATTGTACACAAAACTCAGTTCTTGCTTGGAAAAAGCTTTAGTTTTCCAAAAAGGGAAAGAATGTAGAACTAATGATTTTTACTCAAGTTAGGATAATTGAAAGCCCTCATTTTTGTCAATTATCAAAATATCACATGTAGGACAAAATAAAAAACTAACATTTAGTAGAATATTGGAGAAAAAGTTTAAGGAAACTTTAGAACTCATTTAGATTAGAGAAACAAAGAAAGATTTTCCTACTTGAAAATTTTTGAACTTTTCTTGGAGAAATGATTGTTTACTCCTCAGTAATGTAAAGCTAGTTTTGATTATATTACTCTATACTGGTCTTTGAATGCAAAAATGTTAGAGGAAATTATCTTTTCCATGTATGATAGTTCAGAAATGAATTTAGATGGACTAATGTCATTGGACTGGATATTGTTTTATGTTAATGTTAAGTTTATAATTTTTCTCATTGTAATTTTGTAATAGCATTATACAAGAAAGGCTGTTCTTTTATAACTTCACACTGCTATTCTTTTGAAAAATTTTCATATTCAAATTGGTATTTTTGGGTTGGCCAAAGCTAACATGTTATTGTCTTTGAGACCTTGCCAGACTCTGAGGTTTTTCAGTTTGGTAAGATCAATTGTGTGGGGGTGGGGGGGAGGGAAGAAGTATTTGAAAAATGAGTATTTTGTGAATTCTACCCTGAAACTAAAGACAACTAACTTACTGAGGTACTAAGTCTCTGCCCCATCCCAGCAAAAATGGGAGATTATTTAAGTTTGCTTGTAACATAACAAGTGATTTATAATGAATTATCTGACTACTGATTATGAAAATTATGAAATAGCACCTGGAATAATATATTTAGAAGTTACATCTTTGAACCAACTTAGTATTGATAGACCCTAGTTCAAAAGATTTTTTTTTGTTCTACTTTATGGGTTAATATGAAATAGTAACTAGTTTTATTTATCTTTTTTCTTATTATATGTTTACTTTATATTTCCAACTACAGAATGTGCATTTTCCTTAATTCCTTCTTATTGTTTTGTTTTAATCAGGATAAATTTAAACAATATAAAAATGATAAGTTAATGCTTTTGGAAAGACCTTGCATGAAGTATAAAGACTGAGGGCTGAGAGTAATTTTCTTTTAGTTTATTATTATAGTAACATTAATAACAATTGTATCCTGCTCTCAGCTGTAAGCAGTAGAAGTTGCTGTATAAGATGGAACATCTTGAGACTGTGATTTGGTTTGCTCTAATCTTTGAATTCAAGTATGATTGATTGCTGGATCATTCAAGAGAAATATTAAAAGCTGCTAAGGTACTGTCTTCTGGAAAACACTACTGGTGGGTATACATGACTAGGAAGGTTGAGAACACAACCTTACAAAGATATTAGCAGGATCCTCTTAATTCATTTTTCCCACTTTGCTATTTTTTCCTCTGAACAGAAAAATTGTCACCTGATTCTGAGACTGGTTATGATACCCTGTGAATAAGGTGGAACTCTGTTGTGTAGTTGGTTGTTCCAAAAAGGTATCTATGACTTTTACCTGAAATTAGACATAGATAAAGAAAATTTCTTCTGGTTTACCTACAATAGGTCAATCTTTGACTTCAGGATTAGTCCTAAGGTAATAGTTTTGAACTGATATTTTTGAAACCATGTTCCTCACCCTCCTTTCAGAGTACATATCTCTAACTACAGCAGAAAAGCTTCAAAGTGAATAGTCCTTTATAAGTGAATCTTATTTCTACAATCAACAAGCCTCTCTGAGACATTATAATAAGGTAAAAAAGTTTAAGACACTATTGTTTTGATTTTTGTTGTTCTGAATTTCTGATCATTACTTCTTTCAAAATCTTAGTCTAGGTGACTAGAGAAAATCAGCTCTTAGACTTGCAATCAGCTTGATTATTGGTTTAATTATTTATATATTAATGTACAAAATTATATTATATACAGTATCACATCTTTTCTGAATGTTATGGGGATAAAATATATTCTTGAAGTGGGGAATATGACAAAGATGTGATGTGATTAAGATGTAAAATAAATTTTCAATTTGAAAAAATAATAGGATTAGACTGCTCATATATAATCTCTTCCAAATGTTTTCCAGTCAGTGGAAGAATACACTTAGTATTTCTGATCATTATTATTGTATTAGTAGTCTTAAAACTTCAGCTGTTGTGATACTGCAAGCAATAACAGAAAGATAAATAAATATGATGGTCCTAAATTATATATTTTAAATTTGATCCTTGAGGTAATGGAGAACATGATTTAAAAACAAAGTAAAGCAAAGTTCTGAATCTTGTTCAGGCCCATTTGGATATCCAGAGATATTTAGACATACGAATGCCTACATATATAAGCTTTGGATGTGATTTGATAATTGTTTATAAGCTTTTGTTGAATTTAAGCTTTCCCATACAGAATTTCTTTAATCAATTGTAAAGAAATTTTTAAATCATTTTTTTCTAATTGATATTTCTCATAATAACAAGATAGAATGACATATTTTTAAAATCATGTCCTTGGGGGCAGCTAGGTGGTGCAGTGGATAGAGCACCAGCCCTGGAGTCAGGAGGACCTGAATTCAAATCTGGCCTCAGACACATAATAACACTTACCAGCTGCGTGACTCTGAGCAAATCACTTAACCCCAATTGCCTCATATTAAAAAAAAAAACAGATCCTCAAAGATTTTTATTTCTTAAACTCTTCCTATAGCTAATAGCACTATCCATGCAATGCATAGGACTTAAAGATGGGAAGAACAAATGGTGTGTGAAATTGGAAACTCTCTAAATTTCCAGGTGTGTCATGGGTACTTTAATTTGATGTTCTTCCTATAGCTCTGATATTCATAGGGTTAACTCCATAAATTTCTGCTAGCTTTTACAACATGAACTATTTACCAAAAGGTGAATGTGATTAGGTTCTGTAAGGACTTACTAAAATCTATTATCTTATTGTTAGCATTACCTAAGAAACGTTCACAAAAGACTTGGAACAAGGAAAGTTAATCTGTTGGACCAAATAGCTCTGCAAAATCTGCAGAAACAAAATGGAAGCCCCAATTCAGGTACTGATAATAATAGATACTCCAGTCATAGAAACCAAAATGTTGATTCAGGTATGCATTTCTCTGAGTGTGGACCAAGACAGATAATGAAAAGACAGTGGTTTAGGACATACCACTTTGACACAATTTCCAAGGGAAAATATTTCCCAGAAGCAGACTTTAAGATGCCTCCAGCTAATCCAAGACAACATAACAAGAAGCTTGTTGTTTAAATGGATGTAAATATGAATTCTTGTTACCACCCCCTCCCTTTTGCTTTCTTTTTGCCTATACTTATGTTTATTGTCCATTATTTGTAATGGTACCCTGACCCTTATGGCAAAGAACCTAGGTGTGAGATTAAAAAAAAAAACAAGCAACCTTTTGCCCCCCTCCCACCAAAAAAAAAAATAAAGAACTAGAAGTTTAAAATCAGGTCTTCTTAAGGTTCTTTGGTTCTATGTGAATTGTAATTAATTATATCTCAATATGTGACTAAAATCACCCCAGGTCTCCATGACATCTTTCTGTTGTGGTCTGTCTTCTCCACTTCTGATGTGCATATTTTTGCTATAATTATTACCATTTAAATCAATACTTCTAGAAGTTGGGTATGGTTTGATTGATTTTTTTTGAAATTATTATGAACTTCAAGTGTTCTTAAGAATTATTTTTTCAGATTGTTTGAAATTTATTTTTTATTATTCCTTGTCAAATTAATTAGGGTCTGTACACATAATATTTAGAGTGTTATGGTTTTTAAATGGCCTAATACTGAAAAAAGAAATCCAAGGTAAATCAAATGGATAATTACTGAAAGTGGATTTTTGGTAGAACATAAATGACTATTTTATTCTGTTGTTATTATATTTCTTTGCCTTTCTGCCTGGTGCCTCTTTGACATTTGCTGAATGTTTTCTCAGTGTTTCCTTTTGTACTCCCCTTTCCCCTACCACAAATATCTACTATTTCATTAAAATTTGAATAATTCTAGGATCTCACACCCTTCTCTTTATCCTATCTAATAATCAATAACTGAATAGGTTATTGATTAGTTAATCAATCAACAAAAAAACCACCATTTCCCTTGGTCTAGTATAAATGTCTAGGCTAAGGAACAATTCTTTCTTGAGCAATAATTTAAATATCATCTTTCTTTTCCTAAAAAAAATACTATTTCCTGCCTAACTTTTCACTCTCCCTGGGTCATGTAGTTCAGAAAGAGAGAATAGAGATAGACAGAGACATATAAAAATAGATAGATATTGATATAGATAAATATAGATGAAAATATCAAGACAGTCCTAGTAAAGGGGATAAAGCTGGAATTACATAGATTTTATTACTATATATATGTATATATAAACATATATTCTATACATATACATATGTTCTATATATATTTGTATAGTTAGAAATAGACATATAGGTAGATATATCTATATTTGTGGATATAACTATAAAGATAAATAGAGCTCTCTCTCTCTCTCTCTCTCTCTCTCTCTTTCTCTCTCTCTATTGATCTATCTATCTATCTTCTGCCTAGGTCTTTCTATGAAGCATTTTACATTTTTTGGTGGTGGTGGTAGAATGTGGAGCCTGTACACAGAAAATTAAATACAAAGTAATTTCGGGGCATGTTGGGGCAAGGTATAGGGAGAAGTTGAATATACTGGCAACTGGCAGTAAATGTCAAGGTAGCCCTAGTGAATACTCCTCAAACACATGCATTACATATACATATATACACACACATGTATACATGTACACACATATATGTATACATATGTATCATAATATATAATTCATAAACTCAAAATTTATACACACAGATGACACATATATAGGATGGCATATACTTTTTGGTTTATTGAAACTTCTAGCCTAACTGGTCTACTTGCAAAGCATATGAAGACTTCCCTGGGCAGAAAGGACAGATGAGAACAATTTGTTCCAATGGTCATGAAGGTGGATAAAGAGGGTGTTGTGTAGCACTTAGAGCTCATTCAGACATCAAAGACAACATGGTCATCCACTGCATCCTGGACCAATTCCGGTCATCTTGATTTTTGTGTTGCCATTGGACTTCGATGACTCTGGAAGAGAGAGTGAGGCTGATGACTTTGTGCAACTCTGCCTCACTTAAATTCAGTTCAGGTGCAAGTCAAGATATCACACCGTGGTTTCATTTGGTATCTTCAAAACAAAACAAAACAAAACAAAACAAACAAAAAAACAAAAACAACATCAAAAACCCAACCAAACAACAACAATAACAACTTGCTATTCCCGTACATTACATTCTATCTTCTCCACTGGTGGATTTATTCAGTGTTGCACATACAATCCCCTTGCCTTCCCCTCTTCAAAACTGAAGTTTCTTTTAAGGCTCAATCACATGTCTTCTTTATCCTTTTCACAAGGGTTCTCTTGATATTTACTGTCAGTTGCCAGTATATTAAACTCACCCCACCACATACTCCATCATTACTCTGTATTTAATTATCTGTGTACCTGTTTCTCCTACATGCCACACCCTACCATCACCACCAAAAAGAAATGTGAAATGTTTTATGACAAAGCTTAGGATGTTTTTCTTTTTTATGTTTGTATCTCCATTGTTTAGCACAATTACTGCTTTACAATAGATACTTTTAAAATACTTATACAGTGAATGAATGAATGTATAGAAAGGAGGAGGGAGTGTGAGCTCTATAACAAAAAAAAACCCCACTTCATTTTTCTTAATAACGCATGAAATCATAATTTTTCTTATCACATTGTATTTAGCGTTCTAAGTATAAATGCCACAAGAGAAACCATCCTTTAAAGAAATTAAAGATTGAAACACATTTTATTCCTTGAGTCATTTTTGAAAAGTGGCTTTGCCATACTGTCAAATTCAGTGCACTAGTTTTATTTGTGGATGACCACACGTTGAAAAAAAAGAATTACCTTGTTTTTAAAAAAAAAATCAAAATAAAATAGTCCTGATGACTGTCACTCATAGTCTCTATAAATTCCCCCTCTGTAAGACAGAAGACCTTGTCATTTTATATATGCAGTGAATTTTAGTCAGATGCCATGAGAAAGGAAAGCAAGGTGAGGGTTTTATTTTGCACAAACTGTTGGCCTGTAGTTTTCCAATGAATGATCTGTATTTTTTAGGTTGAGAGTTTTCAATTGCTTTAATGGAAATTGAACTTTTGGTTAAATAAAAAAATATATTGTAAAAGCACGGAATCTGTCTATCTAGACTTTGGGAATTATCCATCTTTATTAAGGGATCAATATAATCTTTTAATGAAATTTGTATCCTTATCATATCTCCTAAAACTTTCCATTATTTTTATTTCTTTCTATTGTGTGAGTATCTTATAAAGAACCTATGGGTGGGAGAATCTAGTTCAATTAAAGTAACCAACTGATTTTTAAAATCTTCCCCCCCTTTATATGTTTTATTGTTTTCTTTACTTTTTATATCCTTGTATTTTCCAATGACCACCTCCCTATCAATAGCACCCCACTTATCAATACATACAATCAAACAGCACAAGTCAATACAACTTCAACATGTTTGAATGTTTCCCAATTTCTGTACTTACTGTCTACTCTGTCTCTGCTAAAAGGAAGAAAGGAACTTGCTTTACCATTATTATTCCTGTGTCACTATTAGTGATAGTATTGATCAGAGTTGTAAAGTCTTTCATTGTGTTTTCCTTTACATTATTATGGAAATTTTTGGTAGTTATTTTTACTTACTCCTGCATACAAGTCTTCTCAAGTTTCTCTGAATTCTTTATATTTGCTATGTGTTGAAATGCACACCATTACCTTGAAGTATCAACATTTTTGGAGCATTTCTGAAACAATAGATATCCATGTCACTTGCAGTTTGTGCTACTAAAAATGTTGTATTAATATATTTTCTGTGTATATGTTGCCATATAACATACACACATATTGATACAAACATTCATGCACATATGTATATGTACATATGTGTGTCTTTTATGTTTATTAATATGTTGTTTACTTTCTCAGTGTATGTAATAGCAAGGTGAAAGGGCATGGGCAGTTTAATGATGTTTTTAGTATAATTTCCAATTGCTTCCCAGAATGGTTGGACCAATTCAAACTGCTAATGGTAATACATTAGTGTGGTAGTCTTCTCATGGTTCCTCCAACATTTGCCATTTTCCTTTTTGTCATTTTTTTCCAATCTGATGACTATAAGATGAAATCATAGAGCTCTTTTGATTTCAATTTTTCTTATTTTTGGTTAGTTGGAATATTCTTTCATATTGTTGTATTTCTTTTTATAATTTTTTCCAATTTTTGACCACAAAACTATTAGTTTTTGCTCTATGTAGCTTCTGTGTGTGTGTGTGTGTGTGTGTGTAATATATCTTGAATATCAGATATATTTGCCACATAAATCTCCCCTTCCATTTACCTGCCTCTCTGCTAATTCCAAGTACACTTATTTGTTTATGCAAAAATAAATCAATTTCATATAGTCAAAATTGTTCTATCTTTCATCCCTTATATATTTAAGAACTTTCCCCTTAATCAATCAGACAGTAAATAATCATTTATCAAGAGATAAATGTCTACATTCTTGGCACTGAGAATCCAAAGACACAACTGAAATAGTCCCTCTCTTCATGAAGTTTACATTTTTTTTGGAGGGGGTTATGATATTTGAGTTTAGTTTATATGGTTGGGTTAGTGAATATAAAGATATGGCTGGTGTGTGTATAGTGTGTATAAACATCTGATTTGAGATCTAGCCCATCTCATCTTCAGGGAGATGATGACTTCTTTTTCTCTTCATGGAAAGTAGAAAGAGTGCTGTATCTAGGGCTATCTTAAATCTAGCTTAAATCAGTTTGAGAAAGTTGACAGTTAAATTCTCAGAGTGAGCGTTTACCCCTTGGAAATTGGTAAACATTACAAGTCAGAACTTGATATGTTGTTTTCTTGATTGTCTCAACTTAAGAAAATGATGGAGAAAATGTTAATAATGAAGATTAAATTTAAAAGTGTGTCATGACTGCTTTTTTTTTGGAGAGTTGGTGATTAAACATTTATCAGCACATTACAAGTGTTTCTGAATTATCAGTGGTCTAGTAGGGGAGGAGTCTAATGAATCCAATATTTTCAGAGCTGAGTGGTCTATATGCTACACTGTCTTAGTTCTCAGTGGGATGTCATGCTAGAATTATATCTATCTACAACACAGCAAATATCTGTAGTCTAGAGGTCTTATTAGGGGACCAGAATAAAAAATACTTCTTTTCTGATAGCACTCAACAAGGGAGTGATAGTTTACTGTGTCCTAAAATTTCCAGAATTCAGAGTATGGTGTCAGATCCTTTATCTGCCGACAGAAGTCTGAATACCTGGTTACAAATAAGTCAAATGCAGAAATGAGGTGGGGGTATATTTCCACCCAAGGAGGAAAGATGGAGAGAGAAGACATAGACGTGTGAAGAATATCAAGAGGACTGAATTGAAGAGTATGGGGTCATAGGATCATAAATTTACAATTGTGAGCTGCCTTAGACACCAGCATATCGAAAACTTTCGCTTGAGATCAAGTGACTTGGCTATACTAATTGCTAACATTACATAATTCTTCTTTTTTTTTTTTGTTAGGCAATGGGGTTAAGTGACTTGCCCAGGGTCACACAGCTAGTAAGTGTTATGTGTCTGAGGCCGGATTTGAACTCAGGTCCTCCTGAATCCAGCAGGATAGAGTATACTCTATCCACTGCACCACCGAGCTGTCCATTATATAATTCTTTAAATTTTATAAAGTACTTTGCAAATGGGATCTCATGATCCTTACAACAAGATGTTAATTCTTTCCTCATTCACAGATGAAGAACCTGAGAATGAGAGCAATTAAAGGGAATACAACTTTTTTCCACCAGTTACATGTCAAGAAAATTTTAGCATTCATTTTTACAAGATATTGAGTTCCAAATTTTTCTCCCTCCTTCTCTCCCATCCCCTCTTCTGCAAATGGAAGGCAGTTTGATATAGTCTAAACATGCATTATCATTGAAAAATATTTCCATATTAGTCATGGTTGGGAAAGAAGAAACAGATCAAAAGAAAAAAATGCAAGAAAGAATAAAGTAAGTAAAAAATATGTTTCTATCTGCACTTATAGCCTATCGGTTTTTTATCTGGATATGGATAGCATTTTCCTTCATGAGTCCTTTGTACTTGTCTTGGATCATTGTGTTGCTGAGAAAAGCCAAGTCATTCATAGTTGATCATCACACAATGTTTCTGATACTGTGTACAATGTTTCCTCAATTCTGCTCATTTCACTTTGCATAATTTCATACAAGTATTTCAGGTTTTTCTGAAATCTTCCTGTTCATCATTCCTATTGAACAAGAGTATTCCATTGCTTTCATATACCACAGCTGGTTCAGTCATTCCTCAATTGATGGGCATTCCCTCAGTTTCCAATATTTTGCCACCACAAAAAGGGCTGCTAAAAATAAATATTTTTCACATGTAAGTATTTTCCCCTTTTTATGACCTCTTTGAGATACAGACCTAGTAATAGTATTGCTGGTTCAAAGGATATGGACATTTTGGTTGACCTTTGGACATGGTTCCAAATTGCTCTCCAGAATGGTTGGATCACTCCACAACTACACCAACACTATATTAATGTCCCAATTTTCCCACATCCTCTCCAACAATTATCATTTTCCTTTTCTGTCATATTAATCAATATGATAGGTATGATGAGGTACCTCAGAGTTGTTTTATTTGCATTTCTCTAATCAAAAGTGATTTAGAGCACTTTTTCATATGCCTATAGATAGCTTTGATTACTTCATCTAAAATCTGCCTCTTCATATCCTTTAACCATTTATCAATTGAGGAATGGCTTATATTCTTGCAAATTTGACTCAGTTCTCTATAAATTTGAGAAATGAGACCTTTGTCAGAGACACTTGCTCTAAAGATTGTTTCCTATCTTTCTACTTTCCTTATAATCTTATTGCATTGGTTTTGTTTGTACAAAAACTTTTTAATTTAATATAATCTATTTCACATTTTGTAATGCTATCTATTTTTTGTTTGGTCATGAATTCTTCCCCTCCCCATATTATCTGACAGGTAGGCTATTCCTTGCTCTTCTGATATGGTTAAGGTGTCATCCTTTATGTCTAAATCATGCCAAAGGTCTGTCATATCTAACTTTTCTAATATTTTGTTTACCTCCTTAGTTTCTTTCTTGTTTATTTTTTGGTTAGATTTATAGAGTTCTGAGAGGAGACAGTTGAGGTCCCCCAATAGTATAGTCTTGCTGTCTGTTTCTTCTTGGAACTCATTTAACTACTCCTTTAAGAATTTGGGTGCTATATCACTTAGTGCCTATATGTTTAATATTGATATTGCTTCATTATCTATGATCACTTTTAGCAAGACATAGTTTCCTTCCTTATTTCTTTTAATTAAGTCATTTTTGCTTTTACTTTGAGATCAATTTTGCTACCCTTGTTTTTTTTTTTTTAATTTGAGCTGAAATATAATAGATTCTGCTCCAGCTCCTATATGTGTCTCTTTGCTACAAACGTGTTTCTTGGAAACAGCATATCGTAGGACTTTGGTTTTTGATCCACTCAGCTATCTGCTTCCATTTTATTGGAAAGTTTATCCCATTCATATTCACAGTTATGATTACTACCTATGTATAGTCCTCCATCCTATTCTTCTTCCCATCTTTCTCTCCTTTCACCCCTTCTCTCTTCACCAGTGTTTTGCTTCTACCAACTCCCCTGATCTGCCCTGCCTTCTGTCACTCCCCATCCTAACCCTTTCACTTGATCTTTTCCCCTCCTACTTCCTTGTCAGGTAAAAGATTTGTATATTCAAATGTCTGTGTATATGATTCCTTTTTGAGTCAATACTGATGAAAGTAAGGTTCAAGTGATTCTTGTCGCACATCCCCTGATCTTGCCCTCCACTGTAATAGGTCTTTCATGCCTCTTCATGCAAAATAATTTACCCCATTCTACCTCTCCCTTCCTTCTGCACCATTTGTACTCCTCTTTCTCATTCCTTATATTTTACATCATTCCCTCAAATTCACCTTTACCTGATACCCTCTGTGTATATTCCTTCTACTTATACTATTAGTGATATAATTTTTAAGAATTACAACTATTATCTTCCTTAGCGTGTTCTGAGAACTGGTGGGTATTTCTGCATAGGGATGTAAATAATCCCTTGTTTTCTTTTCCCTTTTTATCTGTTTATGCTTCTTTTGTGTCTTGATATTGGAGATCAATGTTTTGGTTTAGTTCTGTTCTCCTTATGAAATCTTGAAATCCTCCCATTTCATTGCATGACTATTTTTTCTCCTTGATGTATTATGCTTAATTTTCCCAGGTAAGTGATTCTTGGTTGTGGTCCTAGCTCCTCTTCCTTCCAGAATATCATGTTTCATGACCTCTGAACGTTTAATGTTGCAGCTGCCAAATCCTGTGTAATTCTGATTGTGAGTTCCCAATATTTGAATCATTTCTTTCTGGCCATCTGTAGTATATTTTCCTTGACCTGATACTTCTGAAATGTGGATATAATGTTCCTTGGAGTTTTTATTTTGGAATTTCTTTCATGAAGTGATCAGCGCATTTTTTCAATGCCTATTTTGTCCTCTGGTTGCTGGACATCAGGGCAGTTTTCTTTGATAATTTCTTGAAAGATGCTGTCCAGGTCCTCCTTTTGATTATAGCTTTCAGGTAGTCCAGTGGTTCTGATATTGTCTCTCCTAGATCTGTTTTCCAGGTCGGTTATTTTTCCCATAAGGTATTGTACATTTTCTTCCCTTTTTTTCATTGTTTTGAATTTGATTGATTCTTGATGTCTCATAGTCATTAGCTTCAACTTGCTCAATTCTAACTTTTAACGTGTTTTTTTCTAAATTAGCTTTTGTATTTTCTTTTCCATTTGGTCAATTGTAATATCTCTCTCTCTCTCTCTGTTTTTTGTTTTTTATTTTTATTTTTTTAGGCAATTGGTGTTAAATGACTTGCCCAGGGCCACACAGCTAGTAAGTGTCAAGTGTTTGGTCTGAGGCCAGATTCAAACTCAGGTCCTCCTGACTTTAGGGCCAGTGCTCTATCCACTGCACCACCTACCTGCACCATGATTGTACTCTTTAAGGATTTATTTTCTTCAGTGGATTTTTGCATCTCCTTTTCCATTTCACCAATTCTATTAACAACTAAGTAGTTTCCCAAGTTGTCGACTTTTTTTCATAATTCTATTGCACCACTCTCATTTCTTTTCCCATTCTTCGTCTACCTCTCTTATAGGGCTTTTAAGCTCCTTTTGGAGCTCTTCCTTGAGTTCTTTCTGTGTTTGAGACCACTTCCTGTTTTTCTTTGGGGTTTTACCCAAAGGTCTTTTGACATTGTTGTCCTCTTCTGAGTTTTTGTCTTGATCTTCCCCATCACAATAATAACTTTCTAAGGTCAGATTTTTTTTTGGTTGTTGTTTTTTGCTCATCTTTTCTTTTTTGGTCCTTTTCTTTTCTCTTAAATTTGAGCTCTGCACGTGTGGTGGAAGGGATGCTGTTTCAGAATTATTGTGCCAATGGCTGTACATCCTGGCTATTTATCTGTTGCTGCACTGATGTTGCTCTGAGGCTCCCCCAGAGCACCCTTATGTCCAGTGTTATGCTGTGGGGGTGTGATGGGGGGTGGCTGGTGTTTCTGGAGGCCATAGGAGTCTGGTACCTTATCTGGTGTAGAGCTGGGGTCCTAGTGGTAGCATCTGGGATGTGCTGAGGCTTGGTGGGGTGTATCTGTATTTCCCAAGGCCACACTGAAGCATGTGGAAATCTGGCATACTTTCTCATCATGCTGGAGGATGGCAAGTAGCAAATTCTAAAGAAGGATTCAAATCTAGATCTTCCTAATTCTGAGTCCAACACTCTATCAATTGAACCATACTGCTACAAGAAAAATACTGTACTTTAAAAAAAAAGGTTGATAAGGTAAATTGAGGCCAAATTTTGAAGGCTTTAAAAGCTAAACCTAAGAACTGCTGAACAAGATGATGTATGAAAGGTTCCAGAACACATCTTTCCAACAAACACACCAATGAAGTTCTAAAAGGACATCATTGAAACCAAGAGAAACAATATCAAGTTCCTACATTAAGATCAGGACCACAGAAGAAAATTTCTTTATCCAGTAGCCTGGTAGTTCATGGAAAATAGAAGACAGCACAAGCTCCATAAATATGTTAAGTAGTGACTGACCCCTGAGAGCCTAATCCTTATGTGCATGTGAAATGTGATCTTCCTGATGAAAACCTCCAGATAGACTTTAGGGCACGTGCAGGTATTTGGTGACTGTTTCCAGTCAGCTTACTATGTGGCAAAGAAAGCCTTTTGATTGGATCCTGACCCAGAACTGAGTATGCATATAAGACACGAGCCAAATCAATATTAGCTCTGTTTAAGTGAGGTAGATGAAATGCTATAAGCCTCTGTATAAGGGAGAAAGAACTTTGACATTTATCTTCCTACACAAGACTTATACCATTGATGAGGGACTCTGCTATGACTTCCATCTCTGTTATGTCTACTGTTTCCTATTCTTAGGTTAAGGAGTATAGAAGATAGCGATGACCGTATATGTTTGAAAAAGTCAGAAGGTTGATCTATTAGAGGCCCAGGAACTAGAATCCCTACCAGAGTTTCCTGACAGTGAAGGCTGGTAAAAATGGCAGCATAGCTCATAGCAGTGAAGATGCAGTATGCTTCCCACCCCTTACCAGAGAAGTGATATGCATTGAAGGTGCTAAGTGAGATATTTTCATATAGGCAAAACATAAGGATTTATTTTGACAATATATATTTGAAATTTTTGTGTAAATTTGCCATATCTACTGTAATACCTCAGAACTCTGAAATGGGTGTATGGACATTTATTCTATCTCTAGAAGGCCTCATTTAAACCTGGTTTAAGTCCCTAGAGAAAAATGACTACCACATGATTAGACTCAAACTCTCTTCTAGGGAAAACAGTGTTATAGAGGAACATACAACCCCAACTTACCATTTCAACTCTCAAGTTCCCATTGATGTGTTTCCAGTTACACCAAACCAGAGACTCATAGTGATTGCATAAACATAAACACTTACTTGGCAATGACAAAATAAATAGCACAATATTAATAAAATACTGATAACAATAAGGTTAATTTAACACTTACTATATGGAAGGCACTGTGTTAAGCACTTTACAATTATTACTTCATTTGATCTTTTCAAGAACCCAGGAGACTAGGTGTTATTATCATCTCCATTTTACAAATGAATACACAAAGTAAACAAAGGTTAAATCACTTGCCCAGGGTCACAAAACTAGTAAGTGTCTCAGGCCAGATTTGAACCCAGATCTTTCTGATTCCAGTCTTGGTACCTATCCCCTGTACCACATATATTAAAACAAATATGGGAATAATGGGGAAAAATCACAATTCAAACCTAAACTTGGGCCCACCATGCATACTCAGTTTCTGGATATAAGAATAGGTACACACAGAAATCTAGCAAGAAGATAATCATGTGAGGAAAATCTGTGTGTTCAAGCTAACTCACAGCTCTGAAACTGTAAACTTCAGTGTCTTATTTTCTGTTTCATGAAGTTTCCATGAAAATTATCTTGATGAATAGTGCTTCTGTGTTGAAGAGATGCTTCTACTTAACTGAATTAATTCTCATTATGTCTGACATACTTAAAAAGGCATGCCATTTCAGTCAAACTACGTGATCTTCTAAGTGACTTCTTTAATTCTCTGCTTCTAAGCTATTTCTGTATTCATTAGACTTAGTTCTAAATAAACATGATATCTATCCCTTTGAGCTTCAAAGTTCTAAAATCTGACTTTTCTATTTTTTTTTCTCTTTCTGCATTCAGATATTAGGTTCTCTTTGTGAACAATCTTTCCTTAATTTGTAGTTGCTAATCAAAACTCAAGGGCAGCTGGATGAAAATCCAGCCTCAGTCACTTGCCCGTGCTGTGAATCTGGGTAAATCACTTACCTGTTTACATCAGTTTCTCATCTGTTAAATGAGTTGGAGAGAATGAGCCGGCAAACCACTTCAGTATCTTCACCAAGAAAACCCCAAATGGGGATATAAAGAGTTGAACATGGACAGAAACGAATGAACAACAACAAAAAAATCAAAATCTCACTTAATGTCTATGTTTAGTTAAGGTACATTAGCTCCATATTACAAAACAATTCTGGTGTATATATCAACAATTCCTTATGCTTCTTTGTCACATATAACTATTTCTCTTAGGACTTCAGCAAAAAACTTTTGTATGAGAGGGGAGTACCATAAAAGGAACACTTTTCACAAGGGTAGATTTATTTATTTTCTTCACAAAACCATTTTGAAACTATTATAAAAGAGAGAAACTCTTAAATAGCAAAATGCAACATAAAAGACTTTCAAACAAGAACAACTTGCTTGGCATAGTTAGGCCAAAATGACTAGATAGGGCATTTTCTTTTTTTTTTAATTAATAAATTTATTTATTTTTTGTTTTCAACATTTACTTCCACAAGATTTTGAGTTCCAAATTTTCATCCCATCTCTGCCTCCCCCCAACCCAAGATGGCATGCATTCTGAATACCCCCTCCTCTAGTCTGCCTTCCCTTCTATCTCTCCCCCCCCTTCTCTTATCTTCTTCCCCTTCTATTTTCCTGCAGGGCAGGATAGATTTCTGTACCCCATTTCCTGTATTTCTTATTTCTCAATTGCATGTGAAAACATTTTTTTAAACATGTGTTTTTAAAGCTTTGGGTTTCAAATTTTCTCCCTTCCTCCCCACCCACCCTCATTGAAAAGGCAAGCAACTAAATATAGGTTATACATGTGCAGTCACACAAAACACTTCCATAGTAGTCATGATGTGAAAAACTAACTCTATTTTCCTTAATCCTATCCCACCCCCTATTCTTTCTTTTGACCTTGTCCCTCCTCAGAAGTATTTGTTTCTGACTAACCCCTTTCCCAATCTGATTAACCCCTTTCCCTCCTCTCTATCATCCCCCTACACTCTTGTCCCCTTCCTCCCCTATTTTCCTGTAGGGTAGGACAGATTTCCATACCCAATTCAGTGTGTATGTTATTCCCCCCCTCCTTAAGTCAAATCCTATGAGAATAAGATTCACTCATTCCCTCTCACCTTCCCCCATTTCTCCTCCACTGTAAGAGCCTTTTCTTTTCTGTTTTTTTTTGTGAGATAATTTACCCCATTCTACCTCTCGCTTTCTCCTTCTCCTAGTATAATCCTCTCTCACCCCTTAATTTTATTCTCCAGATATGAACCCTTCATTTTCAACTCACCCTGTGCCCTCTATCTGTCTATCTATCTATCTATCTATCTATCTATCTATCTATCTATCTATCTATCTATCTATCTATCTATCTATATACATACATACAATTTTTTCCCTCCAACTACCCTAATACTGACAAAGGTCTCATGAGTTACAAATATCATCTTTCCATGCAGGAATGTAAACAGTTCAACCTTAATAAGTCTCTTCATGTTTATCTCTTCATGTTCCACTTGAGTCTTGTATTTGAAAGTCAAATTTTCTATTCAGCTCTGGTCTTTTCAACAAGAATTCTTGAAAGTCCTCTATTTCACTGAATGACCATTTTTTTCCCCCACAGGATTATACTCAGCTTTGCTGGGTAGGTGATTCTTGGTTGTAATCCCATCTCCTTTGCCCTCCAGAATGTTATATTCCATGCCCTGCGGTCCCTTAATGTTGAAGCTGCTAAATCTTGTGTTATCCTGATTGTGTTTCCACAATACTTGAATTGTTTCTTTCTGGCTGCTTGCAATATTTTCTCCTTGACCTGGGAACTCTGGAATTTGGCTGCAATATTCCTAGGAGTTTTCCTTTGGGGATCTTTTTCAGGAGGAGATCGGTAGATTCATTCAATTTCTATTTTGCCCTCCAGTTCTAAAATATCAAGGCAGTTTTCCTGGATAATTTCTTGAAAGATGATGTCTAGGCTCTTTTTTTGATCATGGCTTTCAAATAGTCCAATAAATTTAAAATTCTCTCTCCTGGATCTATTTTCCAGGTCAATTGTTTTTTCAATGAGACATTTCACATTGTTTTCTAATTTTTCATTCTTTAGGATTTGTTTTACAGTGTCTTGATTTCTCATAAAGTCACTAGCTTCCAATTGCTCCTTTCTAATTTTTAAGGAAGTATTTTCTTCAGTAAGCTTTTGGACTTCCTTTTCCATTTGGCCAATTTTACTTTTTAGGGCATTCTTCTCCTCATTGGCTTTTTGGACCTCTTTTGCCATTTTGGTTAGACTATTTTTTGAGGTGTTATTTTCTTTGGGTTTTTATTTTGGGGGGTCTCCTTTAGCAAGCTGTTGACTTGTTTTTCATGCTTTTCTTGCATCATTCTCATTTCTCTTCCCAGTTTCCTCTACTTCTCTTCTTGCTTCTCAAAATCCCTTTTGAGCTCTTCCAAGGCCTGGAACTGATTCATATTTTTCTTGGAGATTTTGTATGTAAGAGCTTTGACGTTGTTGTCTTCTTCTGGTTGTATGTGTTGATCTTCTTTGTCACCAAAGTAAGGTAATATAGTCTGACTGTTTTTGTGAGGTTTGCTCATGATCCCAGACAATTACTTGAGTTTTAAACTCTTTGTTTAGGTAAAAGTCTGCTTCCAATGCAGAGAATGTACTGTCCCAAGCTCTGGGGATTTGTTCAGCTGTTTTCAGAGATACTTCTAGGTACCTGAAAATTTTCAGTTCTTCCAAGGTGCTATGAAATGGGGGGAGATGTTTCCTCTGCACTGCCATAACCACCTCCACCATACCAGGACCATCCCTCAGAACTATGACCCAGATCCAAGCACAGGCAAAGCAAGAGTTTCCTCCCTCAGTTCTGGCAAAGAGATCCCTGCAAACCCTCTCTGATCAGCCACTAGATTTCCCCTCAGTCTGTGGGCCGGAAGCTCAGGAAGCAGCCGCTGCTTCTTGTGGCTGAGACCTAGCCTCTCTCTCACCGCAGTCACAGACTTTTCCCACTGTCCTTCTAAATTGTCTTCAGAGTTCATGAGTTGAGAGGTCTGGAAACCACCACAACCACCCGTGATTCAATCTTCTGAGGCCTGCTCCAGGTTCACTGCAGCCTGCGCTCCAACGCCAAACTGTGCTCCTCTCCTGGCACAATATGATATACCTTTCTGATCAACCATCTAGGCTGTCTTGGGCTGGAAATTTGTTTCTATCTGTCTTTTTGTGGGTTCTGCTGCTTTAGAATTTGTTTAGAGCCATTTTAATAGGTATTTGGAGGGGTTTGGGGGAGAGCTCAAGCAAGTCACTGCTTTTGGTCTGCCATCTTGGCTACCTAGATAGGACATTTTCTAATGAAATGACCAAAGCTGAGTAGAATTGTTGAAATGCAAACAGAAGAGAAAGAGAAATAAGGTAGAGCAAATGGAGTGGAGATAAATGATGTTGAAGCACTTACATTCTAAAAGTGGAGAAAATAGAAATATCCCTTCAGAATCATAATGTCTGAAAGAGTCACAAGGGATAAAATAAAACATAGTAACAAGGAATAATTCTGTTGTCTTAAGGCAAGAAAAAAAGGGAAACAAATAAAATAAAAAAAGAAAAAGAGGATGGGACCTACTGTGTCTCTTAATCGAAGTACATAAGAAGAATATACAAACATGGAGAATGGGGTGGGAGAATGAGCATCACATGAACATCACTGTTATTTGATCCACATAAAGAGGAGTGGAAGATATACATACATGCAAATAGTTTGACATAATAATGTATTTAATTCGAAAGGGAAACAGGAAGGGATAGAGACATAGGATAATAGACTTAAAAAGGAGAGTATAGCAGGGAAAAGAATGGCCACAAGCAAAAAAACAAAAAAACAAAAAAACAAGAAAATAAACAAAAAAAAAAACTTTTGCAGGTTAAACCATAAAGGTCCTATTAAAATGCGAGAGACTGGGGCAGTTGGTGGCACAGTGAATAGAGCTCTGGCCTTAGAGTCAGGAGTACATAAGTTCAAATCCAGCCTCAGACACTTAACACTTACTAGCTGTGTGACCCTGGGCAAGTCACTTAACCCTGATTGCCTCACCAAAAAAAAAAGAAAAGTAAAAAAAAAAAAAAATGAGAGATACTGTATGAACCAAGAGCATTTAGAATCTATTTGAGGAGAAGATGGGAGGGCAATGTTGAGGAAGGAGGGTATTTCAAATACAGATCACTAGTGTTGATCACATTCCTTTTCTTTCATCAATTTGTTTTTCTTTGTAAAGAAGAAGCTAGGTGAAAAAAAAAAGAAAAAAAAATGTGTAAGGCCAGGTTCAATACTGGGGATTGCCTGAAATTCCTCCAGAGTTCCTTACAATTTGTAGGGAATCTAAATTAAAGGCCAAACTCAATCTTCACTTAAATGAAGAAAGTAAGAAAAAAAAACCTACCTTAAAAACCAACAAACAAAATCTCACAGAGGTGTCAAAGAGGGGTGACAATACCTAAAAATTATTTAAGAAGGTTTCTAGGCCATCAGGTTAACCTTATCCCATGGACCTGAGGTACATAAGGACCATAAATAAGCTTATTGGACACATGCTGCACTGAAGCCAACAGTTTAGGTCTTCTTAGAAGTTTAGTTAAAAAAAAAACAAAACAAAAAAAGAAGTAAATGTGGATATGGTTTTATAGTGTTATAGGCAAATCCATAGGCACCAGCATTCTAGGGATTCAAGACCTATGTTCCAATAAACATCCATACTCATATAGGATACAGTCCTATAAGAGATATTATGCAGCAATGTGCTGGTAAATATTTTAATAACCAGCTCTCCTAGGGGTGGGGGGATGATCGCATGACATATCTTAAAGTTTAATCATCATTATTAATTTTTCTCCCTTACCTTATTAGGTCTTGACAATCTACAAAACAATAATTGAGCTTTAATTTGTGCAACATTTGCACAATGCTCACACTAATAATTTAATAATCAGCTTATGGGAGCTTTGAAATCTAGGCAACAACTCAAACCTGGCTATTATTATGTAGACATTCAGCCATAAAGAAAATACGTTTAGAGTCTATACCTCTGCTCCCTTAATTGTGCCTCAAACTCTCTTGACCTGACTCAGAAACTGTTGGATGGGGATTCTCTTTTTTAGTGAAAACTCAGTAGCACGAGGTTTTAGTTCATTTAAAACTCCTTTTGCCTTTTGAAAACAAGTAGTAAATAAGCCAGAGACTGAGGCCCACGGTTCAGACCCTAGAATTCTCTGGGCCTCAGTCTCTGGCTTATTTACTACTTGTTTGTAAAAATACCAAATAATACCAAAATCAGAAAAGCTTATTTGTAAATATATCATTTCTTTTTAACAATAGATGTGTCCTGTGCTCTACCTATCTTGTTAAAGGTACCTGGTTATATTATGTAACCCATAATAAGTAACTTTGGGCAAAGGGTGATTATAAAACTTTGTCATCTTTTTTTTTTTTTAGTAGTAACTGGAGTTAAATAACAAGCAAGAAACTTTTTTTAAGTCATATAGTAAAAGGTTGTTCTGTAGAACTTGGAGCTTTAGAAAACCAATAGTCATTTATTCTAGCTACTTTTTAGTATCTGCCAAAGTCTCCATTCAGCCTGATCTTTATAAATAGAGACTTCCAGAAACATAGGTATTGAGGTGTCTTAAAAGTCCAATGGAAGAGACCATTGGACAACCAGATTTGAATCTTCCATGCTGCAGCCTGACTAAAAGAAATAGACTTTTAGGTTACTGGGTAAGTGGAGGCCATTAATATAATCCACTGAGGAATGTGGGTTCTCCAAAACATGAAATCCAGTGTCTTTGGATTTCTTTCTTAGATTGTGGGGAAATAAATGTAAATAGTTTGCTTTGGAGGTTCTTAGAAGTTCATAGGAGACAAAAACCCCTGGCCTTAAGTGTATGCAAAAATAACCAAAGTTTAGGTAGCAGGAAAGAGGAACTAGCATTCATAATGAAACATGGCAAATTTGACCATATCAATATCACTACTATTTGGCTAGCTAATACCCCTCACTGGGATTCTGAATTGGATGTATATACCTATGTAAAAGAAATATCCTACAGATAATATGTAAAAGAAATAATAAAAGTGAGGTGGAGAGTAGCACTGTATATTAAAGGAAATAAATTCACATAAGGAAATCCAGAAGGAGAGAGTGGAGGGAGCATAGTAGAAAGAATTTGGATAAAGATCAATGGAAGAAGAAACAAGTGATTTTGTCTTTTGAACATATTACATATGACATGAATAAAAAGAGGAAATAGATGAGGAGTTTGGAAAACAGCACAAGTCTGACACCAAGAAATGCTATACTTGTGTTGGAAGATTTCAGTTATCTCAACATTTACCAAAAGTGTATTTCTTGACTTTTCTAAATATAATTTCATCATGAAAATGTTGTAGGACTCAAGGGGGAAATTCTATTCTAGATATATTTATTACTAACAAAAAAAACCTCTGGAAATTAGAGTAGAAATAATGAAAATTTGAATAGAAAGGATGACTATATTTTGCATATTGTGATAAAGAAGGGAAGGAAAGCTATGTATAGACTGATGTGCATGCTCGACTTGAAGAGAAGAGACATCATGCAAAGAGGAATGATAGGTAGTGTCCTTTAGATTAGAATTCTACAAGAAAATTCAGCTCCAGACAGATATGATATTCTCAAAAATGAAATTCTGAAAATCACAAAAATAAATCTTCCAACTAGGGGGAAAATGAGCAATATTCAGAGACCAGTGTGGATGCTGAGATATTACCAGTAATTTTAGATTTTTAACAAAATGAATATACAGAAATATTAGAAAGATGGGAGAGAGGAAAGGGAGATTGTCTACTCTTCCATTGCCCTGGAAGTATGTCTTCTTTGTGCATGTGACAGTTAAAATGTAAGTAGTCTTTGATGAGCTGAATATTGGATCACAAAGCCCTAGCTGCCTCTTCAGCTTTGTGCTTCTTTCTCCATTGATATTGCAAGTACAACTGCCATTTCGTAAGATTCCTTTACTGAAATATTTTCACTTACATGCCAAGTAAAAGGCTTTCTTACAAGTATTGCTGCTTATGGCCTAGTATTGCTTTTCAAAAGTGCAACAGATTTTTTTCTTTTAATTTGTGGAAAGAGTTATCTCCTGTCCCCCATTTCCCCTTAAATAGCATACTCTAAGATAACAGTAGATCCTGTCAAGGTCATTTTTAAGAGATTTATTAGGATCTAAACGGAGCAGTCAGCCCATCCTAAAATTACCACTACCTCCAAATACCACTAACTGTATATCATCCTTAGGATAATTATAGGAACTAGTCTATCATAGGTTTTTTCCCAGAAAACAGGTTCATTCATCTGAGGCCACTGAAGGTCACAAACTAATAATGAGTATAGAAAAGACTATCTAGCAAATGTGCTCTGGCCAATTAGCTCTCAGAAAAGACTGTTCATTAGCTCAGGCACCTGATCGATTAACACTCATAAATCCTCAAGTACATTTGAAGATCAGGGGGCCTTATTGATAAGGACTGAGGCCAGAAGTCAGACATTTTCATTGTAGAGGGAATAATTCAGATTAAAATAGCATTCCTGTTAAAAATATCCTACAACCATCACACAGATACAGTTACATCGATGAAGAGAAAGCTGACACAGTAAATTGAGTGTTAAATAAACATTTTTAAAGAGCCTACTATGTGCCAAGCACTATGCTAAGTGCTGGGATATGAAAAAAAAGCTAAAGGCAGCCCCTGCCCTTGAAGAATTTACAGTCTAACAGAGAAGATTACATGTGAACAACTATGTGAAAAAATACATACATACATGCATACATATATATATATATATGTATACATATATATAATCACAAATTGGAAATTTCCAATAGAAGGAAGGCAATAGAATTAAGGAGGTTTGGGAAAAGCTTCTTGTAGAAGGTAGGAATTACCTGAGATGTGAAAGAAGCCAAAGAAGCCAGGAGAGAAAGATAAGGAGAGAGAACATTCCAGACATGGGGACATGAGCATCTAATAACAATGTTCATGGTCAGGAAGTAGAATGTCTTGTTCAAGGAACAGCAAGGTGGTGAGGATCAGCAGGCAAAGAGTATATGTGTGGGGTAAAGTACAAGAAAACTGGAAAGACATGAGAGATGCAGGTTGTGAAGGAGTTTGAATGTCAAACAGATGATTTTGTATTTAATCCTGGAGGCATTAGGGAGCCACTGGATTCTCCTGAATGGAGATGGGGGATGAGGGGAGGAAAAGAAACATGGTCAGATCTGCATTTTAGGAAAATCACATTGATTTTTGAGTGGAGGATGGACTAAAGTGGAGAGACACTTGTGGCAGAGTCCAGGATGTGGGCCTTCAGTGAGGTAGTGTTAGTGTCAGAGGACAGAAGAAACTAAGGGGAAGTAATGTTAGCAAGGAGATAATGAATTCCATTTTGGATATGCAGACCCGAAGATGTGTGCCTTTTATCTTGGAGTACCTGAGGGAGCTAAGAGCAGCATTTGTATTCTAGCATTTACTATCCATCTGAGACCTGGCTGACTAAAATTCATCTCTGCAATAACTCATATACTTCAATAAATCTCACTGGAATATATGTGAGTTATGTGTTGGGGTTTACTTTCAACATTTAGTGGTCCAGCGGTAATGTTTGCCACATAACTATTCATTTAGAGAGCATTAGGTACTAAATATTAGTGAATGGACATGAAAGCCTGGGCAGCTCTACAACTCTTGGAATTAATGCCACAAATCTAGAACGGATACATGCCCTGACAACCCAGCAGTCCTAGCTGCCTCTTCATCTTGTGCTTCTTTGTCTACTGAGACTGCAAGTGTAAACCCCATTTTGTTAGATGTCTTTGCTAATCTGTTTGACAAATAGTTGTATTAAAATACTGAAATACTATGTAAGTGGGCATGGAAAAAAGATTGATGAGGTTTTACACATGTTGAGTGGGAAAAAAACTGCGAACATTTTATGTAAATAACACATTTAGAAAAAAAAATGAAAAAAATAGAAAGATAGTTGTAAGACTTCATAGGCATATATCCTGAACATTATATCCCTTTTGGGAAATCATCAAACTTTGAATTATCTTCAAGAAGTAAGCCTTGAGTCTCTTTGGGTACTTCTGGCTCACAGCTTTGAAAAGGAAGTTAGGAAAGGCCAACCCCACTTCAGGTTGCCAAAGGAAAAGACTCTGGGAAGACTTTGAGTAGAGGCAACAGTCACTATCATGTTGTTATCCCCAGGTACTACCTTAGAGACTTTAGGGAGTTTCTCCTTGGGTGAGGTAAAGTACTCTTTCTCTTGGTTAAGCTTAGTTATCTTGCTCCCAATGGAAGAAGATCCTGCACTCTATATTGTCTGATATATATTCTTATATGTATAGCTTCTCTGATTTCTGTTTGTCTATAATTTGAATAAACGGGTTTCTACCCTAAGCATGTGATGATTTCCCAGTGAAAAAGTAGATGTGAACAATTTGTTACAGTCGGTCATGAAGGCAGCAGAAGGAAGCATTCTGGAGCTCTTAGAGTTTGGTCAGACATTGAAGACACCAAGGTAATCCACTGCATCCCAGGCCATCACCAGTCATCTTAGTTTTTGTCTTGCCACTGAACTTTGATGACTCTGTAAGAGAGTGAGGCTGATGACTTTGCATAATTCTGCCTCACATAATCCAATTTACTTTTTTTCTTCTTTTTTCATTAATATTTTATTTTCATCCAATTACATGTAAAAACAGTTTTTAACATTCATTTTCAAAATTGAGTTCCACATTGTCTCCCTTCCTCCCCACCTCTTCATTGAAAAGACAAGCAACTAGATGTTGGTTATACATGTTTAATCATGCAAAATATTTTTCCATATTAGTCATATTGTAAAAGAAAAGATAGACCAAAATAAAAAGCCAAAAAAAGTAAGAAATGTATGCTTCAATATGTATTCAGACTCCAACAGTTCTTTCTCTGGAGATAGACAGAATTTTTCAAGATAAGTCCTTCAGAGTTGTCTTGAATCATTGTATTGATGAGAATAGCTAAATCATTCATAGTTGATATCTCACAATATTGCTGTTACTGTGTATAATGTTTTCCTGGTTCTACTTATTTCACTTTGCACAAGTTCATGTAAGACTCTCCAGGTTTTTCGGAGGGCATCTACTTCATCATTTCTTATGTCACAATAGTATTCCATCACAATCATGTGCCAGAAATTATTCAGTCATTTCCCAATTAATGGGCAATACCCTCAATTTTCAATTCCTTGCCATCAGAAAAGAGCTACTATAAATATTTGGGCATAGTTCCAAATTGTTCTACATAATGGTTGAAATAGTTTACAACTCCACCAACAGTGCATTAGTGTCTCAATGTTCTCACATCTCTTCCAACATTTATCATTCTCCTTTTCTATCCTATTAGCCAATGTAATAAGTGTGAGGTAGTATCTAAGTATTGTTTTAATTTGCATTTCTCCAATCAATAGTGATTTAGAGCATTTTTTTTCACATGGGTATAGATAGCTTTGATTACCTTCATCTGAAAACTGATTATTCATATTTCTGATCATTGTCAGTTGGGGAATGGTTCTGCTTTTTATAAATTTGACCTATTCCTCTATATATTTGAGAGATGAAACCTTTATTAGAAAAACTTGTTTCAAAAATTCTTTCATAATTATGATTGTTAACTGTATTTTCCTCCATTCTATCCCCTCTTTGTATTCTATTCTCCCTCTCCTTTCACTTTGTCCCTCCTCAAAAGTGTTTTACTCCTGACTATTGCTCCCCCAATCCACCCTCCCTTCTGAGAGTACACCCCCCCCTTTTTAGGTCCCCTTTCCCCTCTACTTTCCTATAAGGTAAAATATATTTCTATAACTAATTGAGCATATATTGTATTCCCTCTTTAAGTCAATTCTGATGAGAATAAGGTTCAAGCATTCCCTGTCACCTCTCCAATCTACCTCTCCACTGTGATAGTTCTTTCTTGCCTCTTTTATGTGAGACAATTTACCCTCATTCTATTTCTCCCTTTGCCTTTCTCCCAGTTCATTCCTTTCTCACCTCTTAATTTTACTTTTAAAGATATTTTCTCATGTATTCAACTCACACTTGTGCCCTTTGTCTATATATACTTCTTCTAACTGCCTAAATGATGAGAAAGTTCTTATCTTCCCATGTGGAAATATAAACAGTTTAACCTTATTAAGTTCCTTATGATTTCCCTTTCCTGTTTACCTTTATATGCTTCCCTTGAGTATTGTATTTGGAAGTCAATTTTTCTATTTGACTCTGGTCTTTTCATCAGGAATGATTGAAAGTCCTCTATTTCATTGAATTTCCATTTTTCCCCCTGAAGGATTATACTCAGTTTTGTTGGGCAGGTGATTTTGATTGTAATCCCAGTTCCTTTGCTTCAAGAATATCATTTTCCAAGCCCTCCAGTTCTTTGATGTAGAAGCTGTCAAAATCTTGTATTATCCTGACTGTGGCTCCATATTACTTGAATTGTTTCTTTCTGGCTCTTTGAAACATTTTCTTTTCAACCTGGGAGCTCTGGAATGTGATTATAATATCACTGGCAGTTTTCATCTTAGGATCTCTTTCAAGAGGTGATAGATGAATTCTTTCCATTTCTATTTTACCCTCTGCTTCTAGAATATCAAGGGGGTTTCCCTGACAACTTCTTGAAAGATGCTATCTAGGCTCCTCTCTTGTTCATGGCTTTCAGGAAGTCCAATAATTTTCAAATGATCTCTCCTGGATCTGTTTTCCAGGTAGGTTGTTTTTCTACGAAGATATTTCACATTGCCTTCTTTTTTTCATCTTTTTTTGTTTTGTTTTATTGTTTCCTGATGTCTCATAGAGTCATTAGCTTACACTTGCTGAATTCTAATTTTTAAGGAATTATTTTCTTTAGTGACATTTTATACCTCCTTTTTCATTTGGCTGATTTTATTTTTAATGAGGTCTTGCCAGAATCTTCTTTAATCAGCTAATCCTTCAACTGGAAGATGTTCATCTATCTGAGAATCAGTATGACTTCAGAAAGTGCCTAGGAAAAGTCTACATGGTGTTTGAGGCCCAAAAACTCAACAAGAAATTTTATAGAGTAGAACATAGGTCTGTACACAACATTCATTGATCTAACCAAGACCTTTGATATTGTCATTCAGGAAAACTTGTGGAAGATCATGGCAAAATTGGTTCCCAGAGTTCATCAGTATCATACACCACTTTCATGATGGCATGTCTCATGGGTTCTGGATGATGGATGATGTTCTTGCACTTTCCCAGTCACCAATGGAGTGAACCAGGGCTGTATACTTGCTCCCATGCTTTTTAGCATAATGTTTTCAGCAATGTTATCAAATGCCTTCAGTAAGGATTAGCTACTGCACTGATGGTAAATCATTTAACTTGAAAAAGGCTACAAATCAAGACTAAAGTGGAGGAGAGTTTGTGCATGACTTTTTATTTACAGATGATTGTGCACTCAATGCATCCTCTGAGACTGAGATGCAACCGAGATTTGGTCTTTGCCCTCACAATCAACACCAAGAAAACAGTGTCATGCCATCCATACATGGAACCATTGATTACAGTAAATGTATTTTGAATGCTGTGGAAAAGTTTACTTACCTTGGAAATATATTTTCTAGGGATGTCCACATAGATGATGAGGTTGACACACACATTGCCAGAGCTAGCTCAGTGTTTCAAAAGACTCAGAAAGAAAGTGTGGGAGAGAAGATGTATTAAGCTGCCTTTCAAACTGAAGGCCATTTTGTTGATGTAGTGTGTGAAATTTGTATAGTCTACAACTGCCTTATCAAGAAACTGAATCATTTTCATTTTAATTATCTTAGGAATATTCTGAAGATCCACTTGAAAATAAGGTACTGGATACTGAGGTCCTTTATTGAGCTTAATGCCAAACACTCAAACTTCTGCAGAAAGCCCAAATCTAATGGGCTGGCAACATTGTTTGAATGCCAAATGTATAACCTAAAAGACTTTTATTGAGAATTCACACAAGGCAAATGTTCACATAGAAGTCAGAAAAAACAATACAAGGACACTCTTGAGGTCTTTCTGAAGAATTTTGGTATTGATTATGAGATATGGGAGATACTGGGACAAGATTCTCCAGCATGATGTGTGTACATTAACGATGATGTATACTCTATGAGCAAGGCTGAATTGCAGTAGCTCAAAAGAAATGTGAGATGCACAAATTTAGAGACATCTCTATTCCAAATGTTCATACTGATAATTTGTGCCTAACCTGTTGTAGAAATTTCCAAGCTTGTATTGGTTTATTAAGCCACAGTCTGGCACACTGTAGACAGATCCTGTTATCATGATGTCATTTTGATCCTCTCCTTTTATTAAAGAAAACAATGAATCATTCCTAATAGATTATAAACTCTTTGAGAACAGGGGTTACATTATATTCAAATATTATTAGCCAACAATACATATAGCACCTTATGCTTAGGTGTTTAATAAATATTTGTTAAATAACGGGAAAAAAAAAGAAGAAAAATGGGCTATCTACCTTCTAGGAAGAAGAACCTAAAAATTGCCAGTGATTCAGTCCCCAAAGGATGGGGAATGGGTTGGGGGAGAAAGCATTCCTGAGGGAGAAATAATCTCAAAAGCTAACCAGAATAATGTTGTAGGTAGAGAGAAGTCAAAGCTTTAGAAAAGGGTGAAAAAAACCAAGAGGCCAGAGTAGGGGTTGTAAAAGGGAGATCACAGCAGCATTTTAAAACTGGAATGGGATGGTAGTCCAAGGAGTTGTTGAGGCTACACACTAAAGTGAGCAACACAAAGCATTGGGGAATGAGAACTTGTCACTTGCAAACTCTATGGCTAAAATAACTTCTTTTATCATGGTAACATGTAGGCCATCTCCCTCTTCTCTCAGTCATGTTTATAACACTGTGAGTATGGACAAAACAAAAGTGAAAAGTAGAAATTTTATTTTCTTTCTGAGAATCTGTAATGAAGGAATGAATGAGGAGTGAAAACACGTTTATGTGCTGCCTACGTTGGTAGCAAGTTATGATGGGGAAATCTCTTAACCTCTGTAAGTACTAGTTTCCCAGTTGGTAAAATAAGGATAACTACTTTTCCTATCACTCTATGTGAAGGAAGTACTTAGTCAACTTTAAAGTACTCTATAAACTTGAGCTATTTGTACAACTTCAGTTGTAAAACAAAAGAGAGTTTTAAAGTCTTTTAAAGTTTATAATATTTGTGATGAAATATGGCATAAAACATAATGTTGTTTTTGATCATTTTGGGGAAGCTTGCATTGGGGACTATCAAAAACAATTACACAAACTCAAACACACATATGTCAAATGTTCATTGGTTATTTTTACTTCACTACAATTAATCTTTAGTATAAATATATTTTGCCAATATTATGGATTTCCTTGCATCAGCTTTTGAGATTCAAAGTACATAGTCTATTTTCAAAGATCCTATATTTTAAGTGAAATATTACATGCTAGAAAAACTAGCTAGAAAAACAGTGAAGTAACAATAAGGAAAACATTTCAAAATAGTGCTGAAATAGTGGTTGGAACTCATGACTAAGTATGAAAGCAGGTTTCTCATTTTCCTCCATTTTATTTGGGAAGCCATATTTTTATTCTGACAGCATGGAAAAGAAAGGATCAAGCTCTTAGACTTTTTCCTTTCATCTTTATCCATCTACTAAAATAGCATCATGTTTTTGTTAGTATCACTGCCATGTTGCTTTGCTAGCTATTCACCTGATTCTATATAAGGAGGTGCCCCTCCCAACCAAAGTTCAGTGATTAGGAGTCCCACACTAACCCTGGAGGTTTTTTTTTTCACTTAACTTCCTTGAGCAAAAGTACAAGAAAGTACCAAGTTTTTTAAGTGCTCAGAGTTAGAGCCAACTGCTCTGGGTCACCTGTGTCACTATTCTCTTAGTGATACAGCAACAACCAGAAGACATAGCCATTTATTTAAATGTCTCCATTGAAGAAAAAATAAATAGAAATGAGGGCACAAAAACATTTAACATTTTTCCCCAGATACCTATAGCCTACTAATAATTGTCAAGTAAATTTCAATTGAATTAAAAGTAAATAATAATGTTCTGTTTCTATGGCTGAATGGCAGTCTGTTGGTTCTAGAAAACGTAGAAAAGAAGTTGAAACAATTTGTGAGATAATATTTAAAACAAAAGCTATTTTGAATATCCAAAAAGGGTAAGGTATGTATTGTTACCTTGATGGTTGTGGCTTTTCTTTTTTATGAGGAAGGGATCTTTAATCCAATTTATGGATGGGTGATTCATTCACAGAATCAGACAAGACTGTGTCCCATTGAATGGGGCTAGCAGAATTGGCTTTAGACATAAGTGTTGTCATTGGTGTGGAGCATCAAATGAAATGCTCTCACATGTCCTCTACCACTGTAGTTCTCAACTCATAGGAGCTATTACATGATTACATGCTCTTTTAATTAGACCAGTGAAAGTCATCAAAGTGTCAGAAAAACTGAAATTCAGGTAAACAATAGTTCCAGAATTGTGACAGTCCTTAAAACCAGATTTAATAATCATGGCGATGAGAACTATGTTGTCATTTTCACAGATGTCATCATACCCTTTGAAAATAGATCTTTCCAATCAACCAGAACTTACAAACTTGAGAAATAACAGATAATTTGTCAGTATCTGGTTCAGGAAGGTTACAAGGTATATACTGCAATGTGCTGACAGGTAGGGTTGTAAGAGAATGGGATCCAGTTAATGACATTGTGTATTTAAATTAAAAATCAATTTCAGTTATGTTAGCCTGATAAAGAAGTTGATGGCATAGTACTCCATAAGATGGAGAAAGGACATGTATATAGAGCATTTAACTGGAGTTAAACAGTACAAAGAATGAACTTGAGAAGTATTTAGTGAAAAGATACTATGCCCTCTTATTAATTTATATACAATGTACTATGATATTTCCTTGTGATATAATTATGATTAAGTATACACATATAGATATATATTAAATACACATATGTAATATTTATCTCTTTGGATTTTATATTTCACCCTTACTATTACCAGACACTTGATTTTTAACCCCGTAAAGTATAATATGTGATTAAAATATCTGCAAGCTTGTTCACTTAAATATTAGTTCAATAAAGAAAAAAAATACCTACATTCAGTTTGAGATGTGCAAAAGGCAGTAGATAATGAGTGACTGGAGTTCTGCAAAGATGATAATTGAACCCATGGGATTCAATGAGATTATAAAAGGGGGTGGGATAAAAGAGAAGAGAGGAAGGCTGAGCAGAGATACTTAGGGGACCTCCAAAGTTATTGGGAATGAAGAACAAACAAAGGAGACAGAGATGGAACAATTGGACAGGTAGGAAAAGAACTAGGGGAGAACAGTATCATAAAAACATGGAGAGAGGAGGTCATCCAGGGGAAGAGGGTGATTACGTGTCCAATACAGCTGCAAGGTCAAGAAGAATGAGGATTGAGAAAAAAGCAATTAGATTTAGAAATGAAGACATTATAAATAACTTTGGAGAGAGCAGTTTCAGCTGAATAATGAGGTCAAAGAGTTTATAATTGAGGAAGATTATAAGTGGAGGAACCAAGTGTAGATGACTTTCTCAAGAGATATAGTCATTAAAGGGAGGAAAATTATACAACGATGGTCTTTAGAGATGTTTAGATTGAATGAGGCTTTTCTTTTCCTTCCTTCTTTCTTTTTTTCTTTTCTTTTTTTTAAGAAGAGGGGAGATATGAGTGCTTGGGCAGAGAAGAAGCCAGGAGTTAGAGATTGAATGTTAGAGAGTGGGGATGAATAAAGGAGCATTTTGCATAAGAACAGAGAATTAGATTGAACAGAATGTATATGTATTGGGGTATGACTTAACAGGGAAAAAAGACTTCATGTGAGAAGTAGGTGAAGGAAAAGATAGGGAGAAGACAACCGAGTAATGCAATGTTCCAATTTTTAGCTATCTTGTTATTTGATTCATTTTCATATATTTGTTAATCTTTTGTATTTCTTCCAAAAATGCTTGCTCATATCCATTTACCTGCCTTTTGGAAAAATTGTTCCTGATCTCATATATTTATGTTATTTTCCTATATATTTTAGATTTCAAGTTCATATCAGAAATAACAAAAGCAAAAACTTCCCAATTGAAAGTATCTCTTCTTATTAAAGATAAATTGACTTTGTAACAAGAAAACATTTTAAAAGTTTTTATAATTAAGATTGCCTATTTTACTTGTGACCTCTATACTTTGCTTGGTTGAGGATTCTTTTGATGACTAAAGATTTTAAGAGTGTAGAGAGATTCCATTCTCCTTTGTTTTTGGTTATAATGAGACCTTTTTGTATTTGTCATGTAATCATTTGAAATTTATTATGATATATGGTATAAGAAAGAAGCTACTGTAAATCTAATTTCTACTGAGCTTGCTTTCAGTTTTCTCGGTAGTCCATATTCAAAAGAATAATAGATTTAGAGTCAGAAGACCTTTGTTCAAATCTTTATTTTGTCATTCTATACCTGTGTAATAATGGGCAAGTCACTCAAACTCACTTTGCCTCAGATTCTAATACATAAAATGATGAGTTTAAAATATTGATCTTTAAGTCTAAGGACTTCTAAATCAATTATTCTATGACAGCTTCCCAAGTAGATTGAGTTCTTGAGTTAAAAAAAAAAAACAATAGGCTACTCTTTACAATTCATTCTCAGTCTTGCTTATCTAAGCATTTTCCCCATCATATTTTTCTACTTTAACTAGTAACACATAGACAGATGATTATTGCTTTATAATATAATTTGAGATCAGAAAACACAAGAGCGCTTTCATTCCTGTATTCTTTTATTATTCCTTTGAAGATTCTAGATCTTCTGTTACAATAAATTAATTTTGTTATCTCCCTCCTTTTGGAAATGATCCTTTGATAGTTCATTGGTATAATCCCAAACATATAAACTGTAAAACGAGTTACCTCCTAGAGTAATTGTGAGAATCAAATGAGATAATATTTGTAAAGTGGTTAGCACAATGCTTGGCACATGGTAGGCACTATATAGATGATAGCTATTATTATTATAAGTAGTAGTAGTAGTAGTAGTAGTAGTAGTAGTAGTAGTAGTAGTAGCAGCAGCAGCAGCAGCAGCAATATGATCTTTTTATTGCAGGGACAGGGAGCATTCTTGCATGTTTAATGTCTCTCAGATTATTTGTCTTTCAATATCTGCACTTCTTAAAGAATAACAGAAAGAAAGCTCAAGAGACCTTTAGAGGTCAATTACTTGTTGGACATACTTATTTAAAAAGTAAGGAAACTAAGGTTCAGAAGGGATGCATTTGCTAAAAGATTAATTTCCTCCCCCACACCAACTTAGCTGATGTATTCAGAATGTAAGGTGCAGATAACAGAAGATGAAGCTTTATTTTTTCAAATAGTACAAAAATGTTTACATTATCATGATCCTTTTTTTAAAGTATGGGGAAAAAAGTTTCCCTGATTAAATTGGAAGGGAAATTTGGCATCAATTGCTTGAAGATCAGCCATGCCCTTCTAGTGGCCCTTTAAAGAAAAGAGATTATCAACTCCGACCCAGTTGAACAGTAATCCAGGTACCAATGAGAAGGAGTAACTCTTGACCTTGACCTTGTCCCCTCATACATTTACTATATGAGAAGGTGAATGAGCAAATTTCACTTTTCTCTAAGTTACTTACCTTGCAGGAAACATTATACCTGGGGGACAGGGAAAGGGGAAAGGAACATATGGAAACTTCAAAAAGAGAAAGAATACAAGGACATTTTAATACCAAAGGAATGAATTGTATTATCACATGTATGTCTCAATACCAGTGAACTCAATGTTTTGTACCTACTGTTATGGTGGAATAAAGACACTGAGTAATTGCATCCTGACAATGATTTATTTAGCAATGCATGCAGTTGCAGAAACAAAGTGGGTCCAAGGCTCCAGGTAGCTAAGGACATTGACCATCATTTTCTACACAGTTTGGAAGGAGTGAAAAATAGAATTATAAGGACTGAAAAACCTGGTTTCTTATTTGTGGAAGGGATCTGAGAAGGAGAGGGGTAGTCTTATGATTGGTAGAAGGATTTGGAAGACACTGAGGTGAGAGGGAGAGGGTTAGTTTTCTGACACACCTTAAGTCCAGTGACCTTTAAGAGAGGGAGTAATCTTATGGCTTCTCAAAAATAAGGTGACTTCTGAGAAGTTGAAACTTAACTTCACAAAATGGTGGATAAAGGCAAAATGGAGTTACTAATGCAATTTTTTTTCATATCATTGAATCAGTTGAAAACACCAACAGTACATTAGTGTCTCAATTTCCCCACAACCCCTCCAACATTTGTCATTTTCCTTTTCTGTCATATTAGCCAATATAATAGGAGTGTGGTAGTATCTCAGATTGTTTTAATTTGCATTTCTCCAATCAATAATTACTTAGAGCATTTTTAATATTGCTAGAGATAGATTTGATTACCTCATCTGAAAAATTATTATTCATATTTTTTGAAATTTTATCAATTAGGGAATGGCTCTTTTTTCCCTAAATTTGAGTAGTTCTCTATATACTTAAGAAATGAGATCTTTATCAGAGAAACATGTTTCAAATTTTTTTTCACACTTATGATTAATTGTATTTCCTTCCATCCTATTTCCTCCCTGTTTATTCTATTCTCTCTCTCCTTTCGCTCTGTCTCTCCTCAAAAGCATTTTGCTTCTGATTACTGACTGCCCCAATCTGCCCTTCCTTCTGTCAGCAGCCTTTCTGCCCTTCTCTTATCCTTTTCTTTTCTTACTTTCCTGTATATGTAAGATAGATTTTGATACCCAATTGAGTGTGTAGGTTATTCTCTTTTTGAGCCAATTCCAATAAGAGTAAGGTTCAAGCATTCCCCACCACCTCCCCAATCTAACCCTTCACTGTAAAAGCTTTTTCTTGCCTGTTTGGTGAGAGATAATTTAACCTATTCTACCTCTCCCTTTCCCTTTCTCCCAGTTCATTCTTCTTTCTCACCTCTTAATTTTACTTTTAAAGATATCGTCTCATAATATTCAACTCATACTTGTGCCCTCTGTCTATATATACTCCTTCTAACTGCCCTAATAATGAGAAAGTTCTTATGAATCACAAGTCTCATCTTCCCATATAGGAAAATAAACAGTTTAACTTTATTAAGTCCCTTATGATTTCCCTTTCCTGTTTACCTTTTTATGCTTCTCTTGAGTCTTATATTTGAAAGTCATTTTTTTTTTATTCAGCTCTAGTCTTTTCATCAAGAATGCTTGAAAATCCTCTAATTTGTTGTCCATTTTCCCCCTGAAGGATTATATTCAGTTTGGCTGAGTAGGTGATTCTTGGTTGTAATTCTAGCTCTTTTGCCCTCCAGGATATCATATTCCAACTCCTCCAATCCTTTTATTTAATCTTTTTAAAAATAATTAAATTTTAATTTTCAAAATTCACTTTCATAAGCTTTCAAATTTTAAATTTTCTCCCCCTCCCTTTCACCTCCTTCCCCAAGACAGCATGCAATCTTATATAGGCTCTTCATATACATTCCTATTAAACATATTTTCACATTAGTTATGTTGTAAAGAAGAATTAGAACTAATAGGAAGAACCACAAGAAAGAAGAAACAAAACAGAAGAAAAAAAAGCCAATAAGTAAGCTTCGATCTGCATTCAAACTCCATAACTCTTTCTCTGCATGTGGATAGCATTTTCCATCATGAGACATTTGGAGATGTCTTAGATCCTTGCATTGCTGAGAAAAGCTAAGTCTATCAAAGTTAGTCATCGCACAATGTGATTGTTACTGAACACAATGTTCTCCTGGTTCTGCTTACTTCACTCACCATCAGTCCATACAAGTCTTTCCAGATTTTTCTGAAGTCTACTTGCTCATCATTTCTTATAGCACAATAATATTCCATCACATTCATGTATCACAACTTGTTTAGTCATTCCCCAATTAATGGGCATCCCATCAATTTCAAATTCTTTGCCACCACAGAAAGAGCTGCTATAAATATTTTTGTACATGTGGATCCTTTTCCCATTTGTGTGATCTCTTTGGGATACAGACCTAGAAGTGCTATTGTTGGGTCCAAGATTATGCACATTTTTATAGCCCTCCAGGCATGGTTCCAAATTGCATTCCAAAATGGTTGGATAATTTCACAACTCCACCAACAATGCATTAGTGTTCCAATTTTCCCACATCTTCTCCAACATGTATCATTTTTTTATTTTGTCATATTAGCCAATCTGATAGGTGTGATGTGGTACCTCAGAGTTGTTTTGATTTACATTTCTCTAATCAAGAGTGATTTGGATAATTTTGTGTTTTTTTTTTAATATGACTATAGATGGATTTGATTTCTTCATCTGCGAACTGCCTCTTCATGTCATATTCATATCCATATATCAATTGGGGAATGACTTGTATTCTTACAAATTAGACTTAGTTCTCTATATATTTTAGAAATGAGACTTTTATCAAAGATACTGCCTGTAAAATTTCTTTCTCCTCTTTCTGTTTCCCTCCTAAACTTGTATGCATTGGCTTCCTTTGTGCAAAACCTTTCCAATTTAATGTAATTAAAATTATCCACTTTGCATTTCAAAATTTTCTCTACCTCTTGTTTGGTCATAAAATCTTCTGTTCTCCATAAATCTGACAGGTAAACTATTCCTTGCTCTCCCAGTTTGTTTATAGTATCAGCCTTTATATCTAAACTGTGTACCCATTTTGACTTTGTTTTGGTATAGGCTGTAAGATTTTGGTCTATGCCTAATTTCTGCCATACTCTTTTCTAGTTTTCCCAACAGTTTTGTCAAATAGTGAGTTCTTATCCCAGAAGCTGAGGTCTTTGGATTAATCAAATAGTAGATTCCTATAGTCATTAACTACAGTGTCCTGTGTACTTAAATTATTCCACTGATCCACCACTCTATTTCTTTGCCAGTACCAAGTAGTTTTGATGATTGCTGCTTTATAATACAATTTAAGATCTTATATGGCCAGGCCACCTTCCCTAGCATTTCTTTTCATTAGTTCCCTTAATATTTTGGACATTTAGTTCATCCAGATGAATCTTTTTTATTATTTTTCTAGCTCTATAAAATAAATTTTTGGTAGTTTGGTATGGCATTGAATAAGTAAATTAATTTAGGTAGAATTCTCATTTTTATTACATTGGCTCTCTCTCTCTCTATAGATATATATGTGTGTATATATATATATATATGTATGTATATATATATGTCTCATAGAGTCATTAGCTTCCAATTGCCCAATTCTACTTTTTTAACAAATCATTCTCTTCAGTTAGCTTTTGTACCTCCTTTTCCATTTGGCCCATTTTACTTTTTGGGGAGTTGTCTTCTTCAGTTTACTTATTTTTACATTTTGTCAACTGTATTTTTAAATGAATTGTTTAATTTTTCTTTTACCTTCCTTATTTGACTTTCAAAATCCTTCTTCAGCTCTTCCAAAAAAAACCTTTAGGGCTTGAGGCCAGTTCATATTCACCTCTGAGGTTTCAAAAGTGGGCATATTAACAATGTTATCCTCTCCTGAATTTGTTTTGATCTTCCCTGTCACAAAGATACTTTTCTATGACCATTCTTTTTCTATGTTGTTTCTTGCTCCTGTTCTTTGCCTTTTTTCTGGCTTTTAAAGTTGATCTGTACTTCTGGGACACAAGGGGCACTGCCCCAGGCTTATTGTTCTGGAGGCTTAGGCACCTGGTCACTGGTTTGCTGAGGTGGGGCTTGCCGCTGCTTGCTTGGATGCCTCCCTTCCTCTACTGGTACCCTTCAGCCCCAGCAAGAGGGACCTTTCCCGTTAATCCCCCTAGCCTCAGGAGCTAAAAGACTTCTGTATCTCATCTTTCTTCTGACTCTACTATTTCAGGATTTTTCCTGGGGCAATATTCTCTGAGTTTTTCAAGGTTGATAAGGGAGGATGAGAGCAATTTATTGCTTACTTTGTCATCTTGGATCCCAGAAGTCTCTGCTCCTACAATCCTTTAATGTAGAAGCTGCTAAATCTTGTGTAACCCTGACTGTGCCTCCACAGTACTTGAATTGTTTTTTTTTTTTTTTCTGGAAGCTTGTAACATTTTCTCCTTGTACTGGGAGCTCTGAGATTTGGCAGTATTATTCCTGGAAGTTTTCATTTTGAGATCTCTTTCAAGAGGTGATTGGTAGATTTTTTTCAATTTCCATTTTACCCTCTTGTTCCAGAATATCAGGGCAGTTTTCCTTGATAATTTCTTGAAAGATGATGTGCAAGCACCCCTATTTTTTTAATCATGGCTTTCAAGTGGTCTAATATTTTTTTTGAAATTATCTCTCCTGGATTTATTTTCCAAATCAGTTGCTTTTCCAATGAGACATTGAATAGTCCTTTTTTTTATTCTTTTGATTTTGTTTTATTGTTTCTTATTTTTTATTTATTTATTTTTAGGCAATTGGGGTTAAGTGACTTGCCCAGGGTCATACAGCTAGTAACTGTCAATAGTGTTTGGTCTGAGGCTGGATTTGAACTCAGGTCCTCCTGACTTCAGGGCCAGTACTCTATCCACTGAGCCACCTAGTTGCCCTTGTTTTATTGTTTTTTGATGTCTCATAAAGTCATTAGCTTCCACTTGCTCAATTCTAATTTTTAAGGATTTTTTTTCAGTGAGCTTTTGCACCTTCTTTGCATTTGGCCAATTATACTCTTTAAGGAGTTCTTTTCAGGGAATTTTTGTACCTTTTTTTTTTCCCATTTGGCTAATTCTACTTTTCAAGGCATTCTAATCATTTGAATTGTATGCCTCTTTTACCATTTGGTCTATTCTGTTTCTAAAGTGTTATTTTCTTCAGAGTGTGTGTGTGTGTGTGTGCCTCCTTTACCAAGCTCATTTCCCCAGCCTATTTCTTGACTTTTAACTCTTTGCTAAAGTGAAGCTCTGCTTCCAGGGTGAAGGGGAGAGGGACATTGCCCCAAGCTTCAGTGGATTTGTGCAGCTGTTTTCAGAGATATTTCTAGGGACCTGTAAGTTTTTAGTTCTTAAAAATGGTGGTATGATGTAAAGAAAGGAGTGTTTACTATTCTCCTTGCCAGTGTTCTAATCTGTGAGTGACCACAAGCATTCTTTTCTGCCTTGGAACTGTTACCAGGGTCTACACTCCACTGTGACTGCAATCTCTGGCGTGCTACTACTCCTTCTCTCCCTGGTCTGCCACCCAGGACTGTGACCCAGGTCTGCATATGGGCAAAGCAACAGAATCCTGCTCCTGGTGCCAATAAAGAGACCCCTCTAATCTCCTTCTGACCAGTTGTTTCATCCCTTAAGCATCCATTTGCTGAAAGCTCCAGAAGTAGCCCCTACTGCGACTGATTTAGTCACTCCCAAAGCTTGCTCCTGGTATGCACTGGGGCCTGGTATACATTGCAGGACCTATGCTGGACTGTGCTCTACTCTCATCCAAGTGTGGCAGACCTTCCCTGCTGATCTTATAAGTTGTCTTTGGCTGGAAAATTATTTCACCCCATCTTTTGGTGGGTTCTGTCACTCCAGTATTTGTTTTGAGAGATTATTTAAAATTGTTCACAGAGGTTCTGGGGAGAGCTTAAGTGAGTCCCTACCTTTTCCCCAATATCTTGGCTCTGACTCCCTCCAAATTAGTTTTATTTCCACTAATGCCATTTTAAATATAAGACTATTCTTCTTGCTATTGTTGTATATATTTGTGAGAGAATGTGTCCCAGTTATAGAGGAATATTTTGAATCTATCTTGATCTTAACATTCCATTTTAGTAAATAACTGAGCTAATTTTTGTCTATTGTTTCTCTGTTAAAGGTAAGTGCAACAGTGGGGGCTTTCAAAATATAGTTTTGGGAATGCATACCCAAAGAGTTCTATATATGTAAATACATATATTTATGTGTGTAGATATATGTGTGTGTACGTATATATAAGAAAACCATGCTGTCTACACTCCAATCATCATGCTGATCACACCCACCTCTAATGCCACATACTAAAATAGTTTATTTTGCCCCTGGAACCATCCTTGGCTCTGATAGCCTTATCCTGCCCACAACCAGGTCTTTGGATCATTTCTTTGCCACCATTTCCAAAACATACCACAATTACTCTGGATATCAGCTTCACCCACATTAGAACTTTGGGCTTTTCCTTTGGAATCATCATGAATTCTGATAGGTGAATTTGTCCTTAACTTGCTTCAAATCTCCCAACTCTTCATATCTAGTTTACTCTTTATTAAAATTTAAGTTCCTTGATGGCAGAACCTGCTTTGTTTGGTTGTACTTTTATCCTCAGTGCCTACATTAATGTGTAGCACAAAATAAGCTCTTAATGAATACATTATCTACCTGGGGGATATTATTATTCCAGGTTCAAGGAATATATATGGAATACGCATTGGTAGGAAGGTTCTATAGGTACTCCTAATTTGTATATTGTTATATCAAATCCTAGGGCAACTAGGTGGGGCAGTGAATAGAGTGCCAGTCTTGCAGTAATAAGGACCTGAGTTCAAATCTGGCCTTAGATATTTAGTAGTTTTGAGGCACTGGGTAAGTCACTGACCCTTATTTCCCTCAATTTCCTCATATGTAAAATGAGCTGGAGAAGAAAATGGCAAACCACTCCAGTATCTTCGCCAAGAAAATCCTAAACAGAATCACAGTCAGAAATGACTGAAAAGTGACTGAACAACAAATATTAAATCCTAGATTTGTAGAGAGAATATGTTACTCTAGAAATCCCATTAGATGGGAAATTATGTCATATTCTTGATTTCCAATTGACTTTATATGTAACTTTGGGCAAAAATTTTATCTCCACACTTCGGTTTGCCCATCTATAAAGCCACGATAATACCTGCCATCTCAAAAGAAGTTGTGAGGATTAATTACTTTGAAAAATGTCTGAGCTATTCATAATTCATAAAATATTGCTACAGCCTTTTTTCAGTGGATATTTCTTTCCCCCTCCATATATTTCTCTAACTTTCATATATGTATAAAATGAGGCTAATAAAATAGTTATAAAAAGAAGGTTCATTGAAAATTGCATCTATGGAAATGCTTGTGTAATGAATAAAACCTAAATTAAAACCAATAACCATGCAAAGATATAAAATTTAAACATTTTACTTACTTCTAGAAATTGGGGTAAGGCTTTAGAAACTCCAAGAGTTGGGTAGATACTAATCATATAAATTTCAGCATGAACAACAATGTACTTAATGTGTAAAGAATATTTAGAGGAATAAACTGAAAATAAAATTAAGTAACTATATATTTTCTCAAGATATGATGCCAATAGAAGCCATTGAAAACATGGTAATGTCATATGAGAAACTTTTATTAGCCCAACAAATATCACTACACATAATGCTTTTATGCTGAGTGATAAAATTATATATTTTTGATCATAACTAATTTTCAAATATTTAAATCAGTGTCATTATTATCCCTTACTCTTGCTATGTGACCAGTCCATTTTCCTTTTTAAATTATTGTACATTTGTTTGATGACATCCTTCATTCAGGGTCTTTACTCTTTCTTGTGCATTTTTCTTCTTCTGAAGCCTGCTCACACTTACTGTGCAAGTCTCCATTACCCTCTGAAGAATACTTATTTTAAATTATTTTTAAAATATAGCACTCCATGAAATGGAGCCCTACAATAATTCTGGTAGAATGTTGCTAATTAAAAAAAAAAAGATGGTTCTTTCAAGAGAACTTTGGGATCATTAAAGGAGTGTTTGGTGTTCTGAAGGCCTCTTGGACCACTCTCCTGCTTAATTCTGGTCCCAGATGATTATTAATTTGCAGTATCTATATAGACACATACTGAGAAATGAATTCTATTGGATTTTTATGTAAAATAATTTCATAAATTTGACAATAGTCATTATTAATTTACTTTTTTTTAATCACACTAATTTGAGTGGTGATAGATCTCATCCAAGAGGCTCTGCTAAAAAGTTATGACACCAAGGATGTCTAAGACATTGGGCTGTTCATTACTGAAACTTTTAGACTACCAAGAGACACTGCTCCAGGTACTTGTCAGATTTACTTGAACTTTTCCTGTGACCACCCTAGATCCTTGGTGAATAGAGTCCCAAAATTTGTTTTCCTTCTATAGTTTCATGACTTCATTCTCATCAGGAATCACAATCTTTTGGTCAGAGTCCATAGGGTAGGTGCCTGGCTGTGGTGTATCAGTTTCTATACCCACTAACAATGAGAAAGCACTAAAATTAAGAGAGGTTGGGAAAGACTTCTTGTAGAGAGTGGGATTTTAGCTGGGACTTAAAGGAAACCAGGGAAGAAAGGAGGAAGAAAGGAGGCAGAAGAAAAGAGGGGAAAATAATGAAGTAAGTTTTGGAAATGTTTACTTTAAGATGTTTATCTTAATCCAGTTTGAAGTGTCTAATATGCAATTGGAGATGTAAGACTGGAAGTCAGCAGAGAAGTGGCTTTGAGAATCATCAACATAGAAATGATAATTGAATCATTGGGAGTTTATGAAATCACTAAGAAATATATCATAGTAAGAGAAGATAAGAGGACCCAAGACAGAGCCATGTGAGACACCCATGGATAGGAGGCATGACCTGAATAAGAACCCAGAAAAGGAGATTAAGAAAGGGCAGAAAAATAAATAGGTTGAGAAAGGCTAGAGAGAAAAGAAAATGAAGGTGTAGCAGGTGATCAACAGTGTAAAAGGTTACATAGAGGTCAAGAAGGCTAAGAATTGAGAAAAGACCATTGGATTTGGCAATAGTAGCTTTGTAGAGAACAGTTTGGTTGAATGATAAGGTAAGAAGCCATATTGTACAGAGTAAAAAAGAAACTGAGAGGACAGTAAAAAGAGGTACCTATTGTATGTAGTCTTTTCAAGCAGTTTATCCACAAAAGAGAAGGGGAAAAAATATGCATTCATAAAGTATCTATTATATGCCAGGCATTGCACTTAGTGGTTTACAAATATTATTTCATTTGATCCTCACAACAATTCTGCATTGTAGCTATAGTTATTATCCTCATTCTACAGTTGTGGAAACTGATGTTGACAGAGGACAAATAACTTTGACCAGAATATATAGCTAGTAAGTGTCTGGAGCCAGATGTAAATTGAATCTTCCTTACTCCAGGTCCAGTGCTCTATCAGGCCCAGTTCACCAACTGTCTGCTAAAAGGAAAGATAGATATGGGATGATAGTTACTAGGTATGGAAAGGTCAAGTGAAGGATTTTTGAGGATAAGGGAGACATGAGCATGTTTGTAGGCACTAGGGAAGCACCAATAGACAGGGAGAACTTGAAGATAATGGGGATGATGGGGTGGACAATATGATTTAAGAGATGGAAGTAAACTTCTGCAGATAAAAGTGTTTGCCTTAGCAATGGGAAAGTAATGAGAAAGGCCATGTCTTCATGTGAGATATGGGTAAAGGAAGTGATAGTAGGAGAAGGCATCTGGAAGCATTTGAACACGAGACACACTGGGAATGATAATGGGTTTAATCTCTTAAAGAAGTCAGGATGGGGTGGGACCAAAATACATATGTAGGTGTTAGCTTTGGGAAGGAGAAGGGCTATCTCTTCACCTAAGCCTCAGTAAAGGAGGAGATAGTAAGGGAAGATATCTGAATGGTATGAGATGAAGAAGATGGAAGAAGAAAAATTAATGACAAATGTGTTTAAACTTTTATTGAATTTCCTCCAAGTTCTTTGTTGTTGATAATCACCCCACCCTACAACCCTCTTGTGTAGGAAATCACCCTCTGAGAGGTTAGTAATATGTTAAGTAAGAACCTTCTTTGATACTAGTGATGGTTTTCAACTTTCATCTTCATTTCACATACACATCCCTTATAACATTGATCTTACTGAGAACTCCAGGTTCCTTAACTTTCCTACCTTCAACCTATTGGTCCTCATCTCTAACAGCATTAAATTTAATACCTCAGTACATTAGTTGCCACTTTGCCTTCAAGGTATGATCCTTAAAAAGGAAATGGTCATTGATATCTATCTGTAATTGCTGAATGCCTTTGAACATTCAGATTTGAACAAATTTCTTGTCATTTTTCTAATGCTGGAAATATGGTTGTTGAGAAAGCATTAGTGAAAACCAGGGGACATTGATTTTTTTGCAATATTTTTATTTTTCTTATCAATATCTTTTAGTTCTGTGAGACTCCATCATCTCCTTACTAGACTCTTTATATATGCTTAAAAATACTACAGCCTTAGGGGCCCATAATCCTATATCTCAACACCCAGTCACCCAGAATTCCCCTTTTTCTTTACCATCTTCCCTCCCACCTCTACTTGAAATTAACCACAAATCATTGTAAGTCAATCTTATTATAAATGCCAAACATCCTTGGCCAAGCTTAACTCAGGCCAGTTCAGTGATTCAGAATCGGGATCAGAAAGTAGTAAAACTACTATCAGGTCATCAAATTCAATAAAATGACTTTATTTATAAGGACTTTAAAGGAAAATGATTACTAAACACAGAGTAATCTTCCAACTCGACATTTTGTAGGACAGGGATACTGGTTCATAAAGATGTCTTTTCAGTGCAGTGAGAACCCTGCCATACCTCAGAAACACTGAATCCCCACAGGCATGGCTTTTTATACCCTTAAGTTCTTTGAATTGACTAACTCTTAAGAACAGCCTCTGTCTCCTAGAAGAAAAGCCATCACAGCCTATGCAAAATAAATGATCTTCCTACTACCTTGGGAAAGATAAACTAAGGATAAGTGCAATAAAACTTAGAGTTATGATGGAAGTAGATTTATTTTATGTGAAATAGACATGGCTTGACCATTAGGAAGTAGCATTTTTTCTTCACAATTTCATAATGTACAAGTATTTTTCCCTGAGGACCTCAGAGAGGCTAATAAAAATTATTAGAAATAATTTACACATATTGACCACCTGGAAGATATTGTGCTTTTAAAAAATGTTTGTAAGTGGAGAGGGAAAAAACTAAACAGAGTATTTCTTTTTCCTAGGTCTAAATGATAGTCAGAAGAACCAATATTGGAGATTGTTCTTACTGTGATTTGATGACAAAATGATGCTATTTTATGCAAGCTTGTTAAGAAAAAGTGGGTGAGAGCAAGTATAAGTTGACAGAATGATACGTTTCTTAGTAGCACTGCTGAAGTGGCATATTTGCAAATCTGCTTTGGTACTTGGCACAGTATCTCTCTCCAGCTCATGTACAAAGGAACAGAAAAGAAATAAAGGAAGAAAATTGCATAATTGTGATCTTATCCTACTACCATTTGTATGAAAGCAGAAGTGAAATGGGTTAACAAAGACTCCATAAAACAAAGAATTGTTTTTGCCCATTAAAAAGAAAAAATCATTTCCCTAACAAAGAGAATGAAGTGAGAGCCTGAATGTTAGACAGCATGGATGCATTAGTTGAATCCCCTGTCAATCACAATTCAGGTGCTAGCAGAAAAAAAATTACTTTAGTAATTTGTCTTTACAAATAAACTCAAAATACTGTCTTGGTATATTCAAATTCATGTTTCTCATTCCAATTTACCCCATGGAACTTTTGAATTTTTTTTAACGTAGAAAAAAAAAATAACATAAGTGAATCTGACCAACAAATTCATGTGGTTTTCATGCACACAAACATACACACATATACACACATACATATATATAAACTTATGTATATATACACACACAATGAAATATAATTTTAAAAAAATCTTTAAGAAAGAAAATAAGATAAAATATTGTATTTAAAATATCTAAAAGTTGAGATAGGGAACGCGTTTCTTAAAAAACAAAACAAAACAAAACAAAAAACAAACAGAAGTAGTATAAAATTTGTCAGCTTGAAAAGCAACCTCTTGCTAATTGAGAAGATATGGAATCTTGAATCCTAGGTGGAGTCATAAGGGTTATGGCCTATTGTAACTTGGGGGACTACCTTTGTTACAAAGTCAACAAGGATCAGAGGACAAAAGATCTGTGAGACCTTTTGATTTTGTGCTGGCTGCCATAGTCCTCTAAAGTAATAATAAATATCCTGAGCAACCCCTCCATATGAGCAGAGAACACTTTGGCATATTTTAAAGTGACCTTTTTTAAATTAGTCCTTTTGAAACAATTCTGTTTTTATTTTGAAAAATAAATAAATACATTTAAACTAAAGTTAGGTGAGCCAGTATAGCATAGTGGAAATAACAAGTCCTAGGTTCAAGTTTCAGATTGCTGTGACCTTGCAATCTGTCTCTTTAAGGTCTCAGTTTCCTCATTTATAAAATTGCATTGGAGTACATGATCTTTCCTACCCCTAGTATTCTGTGAATTTATTATCCTGAAAAGTTACTCTAAGTTGAGGAAGGAGGAGCACACCTCAACATCCCTACAATTGAAATCACCCTCAACATTCCATTTTCTTTTTTTTATTAATTTATTTTGATAAATAATCACTTCCATATGCTTTTGAGTTTAAAATTTTTCTCCCCCTTCCTCCCCACCACCCTCCCCAAGATGGTGCACAATCTGATATAGGCTATACATTTCCATTTCTATTAAACATATTTTCACATTAGAGATATTGTAAGTAAAAATTAAAACCAATATCAGGAACCATCAGAAAGAGGAAATAAAACTCAGTGGTAGAGAAAAAAATAGCAATTCAACTTCCATAGTTCTTTCTTTGGATGTGGATAACATTTTCCATCACGAGGCCTCTGGAGATGTCTTAGATCCTTGTATTGCTGGGAAGGGTTAAGTTTATCAATATTAGTCATCACACAATGTAGCTGTTATTGCGTACAACATTCTCTTGGTTCTGCTCACTTCACTCAGTATCAGACCACACAAGTCTTTCCAGGTTTTTCTGAAGTCAGCTTGTGCATAATTTCTTATAGCACAATAGTATTCCATTACATTCATATACCACAACTTGTTCAGCCATTCCCCAATTGATGGGCATCCTCTCAATTTCCAAATCTTTGCCACCACAAAAAGAGCTACTATGAATATTTTTGCACATGTGGGTCTTTTTCCCATTTGTATGTTCTCTTTGGGATATAGCTCTAGAAGTGCTATTGCTGGGTCAAAGGGTATGCACATTTTTATAGCCCTTTGGATATAGTTCCAAATTGCTTTCCAAAATGGTTGGATCATTTCATAACTCCACCAACAATGCATTAGTGTTCCAATTTTCCACATCTTCTCCAACATTTATCATTTTACTGTTTTGTCATGTTGGCCAATCTGATAGGTGTGATGTGGTACCTCAGAGTTGTTTTGATTTGCATTTCTCTCATCAATAGTGGTTTAGAGCATTTTTTTCATATGACTATTGATGGCTTTAATTTCTTCATCTGAGAATTGTCTGTTCATTTCCTTTGACTATTTATCAATTGAGGAATGGCTTATGTTCTTATAAATTTGACTTAATTCTCTATATAATTTAGAAATGAGACCCTTATCAGAGAGACTAGTTGTAAAAATCCTTTCCCAATTTTCTACATTCCCTCTAATCTTAGTTGAATTGGCTTTGTTTGTGCAAAAACTTTTTAATTTAATGTAATAAAAAATTATCCATTTTGCTTTCTGTAACATTCTCTATCTCCTGTTTGGTCATGAATTCTTCTGTTCTCCATAGATCTGATAGGTAAACTATTCCTTGGTCTCCCAGTTTGCTTATAGTATCAGCCTTTATACCTAAATCATGAACCCATTTTAACTTCATTTTGGTGAGATTTTGGTCTGTGCATAGTTTCTGCCATACTCTTTCCCAGTTTTCCCAGGAGTTTTTTTCAAAGAGTGGGTTCTTATCCCAGAAGCTGAAGTCTTTGGGTTCATCAAATAATAGATTACTATAATCATTGACTACTGTGTCTTGCATATTTAACCTATTCCATTGATTCATCACTCTATTTCTTTGCCAGTACCAAGCAGTTTTGATGATTGTTGCTTTATAATACAATTTAAGATCTGGAATGGCTAGGCCACCTTCCCCTGCATTTCTTTTCATTAATTCCCTTGACATTCTGGGCCTTTTGTTCTTCCAAATGAATCTTGTTATTATTTTTTCTAGCTCTATAAAATAATTTTTTGGTAGTTTGATTGGTATGGCACTGAATAAGTAAATTAACTTAGGTAGAATTGTCATTTTTATTATATTAGGGGCAGCTAGGTGGCATAGCAGATAGAGCATTGGCCCTGAAGTCAGGAGGACCTGAGTTCAAATCCAGCCTCAGACCAAACACTTGACACTTACTAGCTGTGTGACCCTGGGCAAGTCACTTAACCCCAATTGCCTAAAAAAAAAAATTTCTCCATTTTTATTACATTAGCTCAGCCTAGCCATGAACAACTGATGTTTTTTCCAGTTATTTAGATCTGACTTTATTTGTGTGAAAAGTGTTTTATAATTGTCTTCATAGAGTTCCTGGGTTTGTTTTGGGAGGTAGACTCCTAAATATTTTATAATGTCTACAGTAAGTTTAAATGAAATTTCTCTTTCTATCTCTTGCTGTTGGACTTTGTTGGTAATATATAGCAATGCCAATGATTTATGTGGGTTTATCTTATAACCTGTAATTTTGCTAAAGTTGTTTATTATTTCAAGTAGTTTTTTACATGATTCTCTAGGATTCTCTAAATATATCATCATGTCATCTTCAAAGAGTGATACATTTGTTTCTTCTTTGCCTATTCTAATACCTTCAATTTCTTTTTATTCTCTTATTGCTAAAGCAAACATTTCCAGTATGATATTGAAAAGCAATGGTGATAGTGGACATCCTTGTTTCACCCCAGATCTTACTGGAAATGCTTCTAACTTGTCCCCATTACATATTATGCTTGCTGAAGGTTTTAGATAAATGCTACTTATTATTTTAAGGAAGACTTCATTTATACCTATATTCTCTAGTGATTTAAATAGGAATAGGTGTTGTCTTTTGTCAAAAGCTTTTTCTGCATCTATTGAGATGATCATGTGGTTTTTGTTAGTTTTGGTGTTGATATGCTCAATTACACTGGTGGTTTCCTTAATATTGAACCAGCCCTGCATTCCTAGTATAAATCCTACCTCATCATAGTGGATTATTCTTTATTTTGTAGTGTATTATTCTTGTGATAAGTTACTGTAATCTGTTTGCTAATATTTTGTTTAAAATTTCCGCATCTACATTCATTGGAGAAATTGGTTTATAATTTTCTGTCTCTTTTGACTCTTCTTGGTTTAGGTATCGACACCATATTTGTATCACAAAAAGAATTTGGTAAGACTCCTTCTTCACTTATTTTACCGAATAGTCTATATAATATTGGAATTAATTGTTCTTTAAATGTTTGATAGAATTAGCATGTAAATCCATCTGGCCCTGGAGATTTTTTTCCTGGGGAGTTCATCAATGGCTTGTTCAATTTCTTTTTCTCAGATGGGGTTATTTAAGTATTTTACTTCCTTTTCTGTTAATCTGGGTAATTTGTATTTTTGTAAATATATATCCATTTCACTAAGATTGTCAAATTTGTTGGCATATAGTTGGGCAAAATAATTCCTAATTATTGTTTTAATTTCCTCTTCTTTGGTTGTAGCTTCACCCTTTTCATTCTTGATACTAGTAATTTTGTTTTCTCCTTTCTTTTTTTAATTAAATTAACCAAATATTTATCTATTTTATTGGTTTTTTCACAAAACAAGCTTTTATTTTTATTTTTTAGTTCAATAGTTTTCTTAATTTCAATTTTATTAATTTTTCCTTTGGTTTTCAATATTTCTAATTTGGTGTTTAATTGAGGATTTTTAATTTGTTCTTTTTCTAGTTTTTTTAGTTGTATGCCCAATTCATTGATGTCCTCTTTTTGTATTTTATTTATGTAAGCATTTAGAGATATAAAGCTTCCCCTAACAACTGCTTTTGTTGCATCCTATAAGTTTTGGTATGTTGTCTCATTATTTTCATTCTCTTGAATGAAATTATTGATTGTTTCTATGATTTGTTGTTTGACCCAATCATTTTTTAGGATTAGATTATTTAGTTTACAATTGTTTTTTAGCTTATTTTTCCTTGGCACTTTATTACATGTAATTTTTATTGCATCATTATCTAAAAAGGATACCTTTAATATTTCTGCCTTTCTGCATTGGATTGTGAGGTTTTTATGCCCTAGTACATGGTCAATTTTTGTGTATGTGCCATGTACTGCTGAGAAAAAAGTATATTCCTTTCTATCCCCATTCAGTTTTCTCCAGAGGTCTATCATACGTAACTTTTCTAATGTTCTATTCACCTCCTTAACTTCTTTCTTGTTTGTTTTGTGATTAGATTTATCTAGTTCAGAGAGGGGGAGGTTGAGGCCCCCCACTGGTATAGTTTTGCTGTCTATTTCTTCCTGTAACTCCCTGAACTTCTCCTCTAAGAATCTGGATGCTATACCAATTGGTGCATATATGTTTAGTAATGATATTACTTCATTGTCTATGGTGCCTTTTAGCAGGATGTAGTTTCCTTCCTTATCTCTTTTGATAAGATACATTTTTGCTTTTGCTTTGTCTGAGATCAGGATTGCTACCACTGCTTTTTTTTACTTCAGTTGAAGCATAATATATTCTGCTCCAGCCTTTTACCTTTACCCTGTATGTGTCACTTTTTTTCAAATGTGTTTCCTGTAAACAACATACTGTAGGATTATGGTTTTTAATCCTTTCTGCTACCTGCTTCTGTTTTATGGAAGAGTTCATCCCATTCACTTTCACAGTTATGATTACTATCTGTGTCTTTTTCTCCATCCTTTTCCCTCCTGTTTCTCCTTTTCTTTCTCCTTTCTCCTTCCCCCCCACTTGTGTTTTGCTTTTGACCACCTCCTCCTTCAGTCCCACTTTCCTTTCATTAACCCTTTCCCTTTTCTTCCCCTTTCCTCTTACTGCCTCTTCCCTCCCTTCTATCCCATCTCCCTTTTCTTTCCCCTTTTCCCTCCTACTGCCTATATGGCAAGTTAGATTTCTATACCTAACTGAGTATGTTATTCCCTTCTTGAGCCAATCTGATGACAGTAAGGTTCAAACAATGCTCATCCCCCTCCCTTCTTTCCCTCTGCTGTAATAGGTTTTTGTGCCTTTTCCTGTAATATAATTTACCCTTGGCTGTCTCCTCCTTTCCTTTTCTCTCAGTTTGTTTTCTTAGATCAGATTAATCCATTTACTTGGATCCTTTTAACTCACTTGATTAGATTTTTTTATCATTACATCAAAATCAATTTATGGCCACCCCCTTTATGTATACTCCTTTAACATGGTGTGATAACAATACAGTTCTCAAGAGTTGCAAGTGTCATCTTCCCTTGTAAGGATGTAAACAGTTTTCCCTTATTAACAACATATTGTATCTTTCTGTCCCATTTATCTTTTTATGTCTCTCTTGAATCTTATACTTGAAGATCAAATTTTTTGTTGAGCTCTGGTCCTTTTATCAGGAAGATTTGGAAGACCCCTATTTTGTTGAATATCCATCTCCTCCCATGAAAAATCATGCTCAGTTTTGCTGGGTAGTTGATCCTTGGTTGTAATCCAAGCTCCTTTGCCTTATGGAATATCATATTTGATGCCCTATGGTCTTTTAATGTAGAAGCTGCAAGGCCCTGTGTAATCCTGACTGTAGTTCCATGATATTTAAATAGTTTCTTTCTGGATGCTTGCAGTATTTTCTCTTTAATCTGGTAATTTTGGAATTTGGGTATTATATTTCTTGGTTTTTTTCAATTTGGGATCTCTTTCAGGTAGTGAGTGGTAGATTCTTTCTATGGTTATTGTACTCTCTAGTTCTAATACTTCAGGGCAGTTTTCCTTTATGATTTCCTGAAAGATACTGTCCAGGCTCTTTTTTTCATCATGATTTTCAGGTAAGCCCATAATTTTTAAATTGTCTCTCCTGGATCAGTTTTCCAGGTCAGTTGTTTTACCCATGAGGCATTTTACATTTTCATCTATTTTTTTCATTTTTTTGTTTCTGTTTGATTGATTCTTGCTCACTCATAGAGTCATTAGTTTCCATTTGTCCAATTCTAATTTTTAACATATTGTTTTCTTCTGTTAGATTGTGTACTTTCTTCTCCAATTGGCCAATTGTATTTTTAAGGGATTTGTTTTCTTCAGTGTACTTTTTTTCCAGTTGGCCAATTGTGTTTTTTAGGGACTCCTCTACCTCTCTCATTTGACTTTTAAAATCCTTCTTGAGCTCTCCTAAGAAGGCTTTTTGGGCTTCAGACTAGTTCATATTCCCTTTTGATGTTGCAGTTGTGGGTTTGTTGACAATGTTGTCCTCTTCAGAATTTCTGTGCTGATCTTCACTCTTCTCATAATATGAATCTATGGTACATTTCTTTTTACTCATGGTGTTTCTTTATTCCCTGGCCTTTAAAGAGATTGAGCTCTCCTTCTGAGGAGCAGAAGGCAGACCCAAGCTTCTTGTGTTGGGAACCTAGGACTTGGTCACTGGTTTTGTGTGCTGGGGCCTCTTATGTTGGCAATTGGAGGCTGTAGGGTTCTGGCAGCTTACCTGGTGTTGGGCTGGAATCAGCAAGGCTGGAACTTTTGGGTAATTCTAGGTTGCCTGCTTTTCCTTTCCTTTAGCTTTCTTCAGCTCCTTTTAAGTAGGTGACTGAGGCCCCTTGCAGTGCTGCCTCTCTTAGTTCTGATGAGGCACTGCAAGACTCCTTTGCTGTAGAATGACTAGGCATCTGGTGATTTTCTGAGCTGGTTTCCAACAGTTCCCCCACCCTCACTGAGGCACTCAGAGTTCCAGGTGTTTGTGTTTGCCTGCTCTACCACCTGGGCTTCAGGATCTCTTCCTGGTGGCAATTGGAGGCTGTAGTGTTCTGGCAATTTACCTGGTTTTGGGCTGGAATCAGCAAGGCTGGTACTTTTGGGCAACTCTAGATTGCTTTCTTCAGCTCCTTTCAGATGAATACTTAAGAGTGTTTATCTGCCTAGGACCCTTTGCAGTGCTGCTTCCCTTATTTTTGCTGAGGTACTGTAGAATGCCATGGCACCAGGATCACCTCCTGGTGTGCTAAAGTGGAGCTTTCTGCTAGCTGGCTGGGATGCCTCCCATTCTTTACTGCTCCCCTTCCCCCAGGGCAAGAGGGGCCTTTCCCATTAACCCCTTTAGCTACCTGGACTATTGCACTGCTGCTCCTTGCCTTTCTTATGGTTCAGCTGTTCCAGGGATTTTCCTGGGGTGATATTTTCTGGCTTTCAGAGCTTGATAGGGGAGGGTGAGAGTGACTACATTTTTACTCTGCCATGTTGGCTCCTGGAAGCCTCAACATTTCTTTTTCATGGAACAAGGCTTGGAACAAATCCTTTCTATTTTAAAGACCATATATAAAGTTTAATATTCATTTTACTTTCTCCTTTACGTAGGCTAGCAGAATTGGAGGTCCTTTAGCAAACATACAAGGGATTACAGGAATGGCAAAAGAGAAAGTATTGAAAATAAAAATCATATTGATAACATTTCTTACAGGACTAGGATTTGGTATAAAAAGTATTTGATTTTTGTTTCTGAGTCTCTCCATGCTACTTTGAGGCAGCCTGTCATTTTAAAAATGATAACCAGATTGTGTGCTAACAAAGATGTTGCAGCTTATATAGCTGTTAACTATCCACGGGTCACTCAAAGACTGCCAGAAGTAAACCATGACCCATAAACCATAATTTCCAAATGTGGCTAATCTATTCTATCCATCAATAAATCTAATGAAAGTAGGAGACATTTTTATATCATTTTCAGTGAATTCAGTGAATTAATGAGAACTTCCCAGATATTTCCAATGATAAACCTATTTTTAAAAATTCTTAACCTAATTCAGACTGCTAGTAATAGGTTTGCCAGTTTCTGATGGGAGACATGAGAAGGAGAACTTGACTAGAATTCAAGAGATGCAGGTATTTTTACTCCTTCTAAATTCGGAAGAATTTAAGCCAGCCTGCAGACTGAAGCACAGTGAAAGATAAACAATTTATCAATGAAGTGCAAGATATTTTATTTAAGTAACCAGAAAGAATGATGATTTGGGCCAACAGAATTGAATGCAACACTTGGAAGACATGTTTGGCTTTGTAGACAAACTGAATCTTTTTTCTGGCTAAAGTATAGCACCAAAAGAATTGGCTTTTGCTATAGACAAATATGCAGAATGGATGAATGACTAAAAAGCATTTATTAGGTGCATATTATTTGTAAAGCATTGTTAAAAAAATGCCAAAGGGAGACATCACCTTTTCTCAAGTAGTTAATATTCTAATTGAGGTAAAGAACACATATATAAAGGTACAGTTTACAGATAGATGATAAAACTTAGAGGTCCTTAGGATTCAGAAGCAGGGCAGATGGTAAGACTCAGTGATTTGGCTGGTGCAACAGCAGAATAGATAGCAATGCCTTGGGGTCTGGCGAGCATAGTGGTAGAGCAGATGGTAAGGCCCAGTGGTCCTTAGGGTACAACATCAGGGCAGATGGTAAGACCCAGTGGTTTGAATAGCATGTAATCCATTCTGGCTGGAGTATAAAGGGGAGATAAGGTTGAATTACAAACACATTTTAGTGAGATTTTGATTGATACAACTATATGTATTTCTGACACAGACTTATTTGATATTACCAATGCCATTAGTGGCAAGAACTTTCTTTCCTAGATCTTAAGTATCTATGGCTACTGAGAAGGCAGAGGTCACAGTATCAGAAGAGGAAATTGCTTGGGCTTATAAGAGGAACCTCCATTGGTGTTGTTTCTCTAGACAGTGGTGATAGAATTTGTTTGAATGAAGGGCTGATGGCTTGGTGTGTGTTACTACTCATGGGTGCTGGGTCCCAGGCATTAACCTCCACCAAGGCCTTACCTGCCTTGATCATGTTGCCTTCTGTCCTTCTACTGGGGTGTTTTGCTGTTCCAGTTTCAGCTGGCAAACCAGCTGGCGCTCTCTGGTCAATAATCTGGGGCATTGAGGCTGGGCTGTCACAGATACATCTCTATTTTAATCCTAAATGTTCATATCATGCAGAAGAAAAGAAGAAACTTTCAGATGGAATTCTTCCCACCAAGACAAGGCTAACTAGGTGAAGAAGTCTGATTTTTCCTCATTAGGTTATCTGTTGTCCTGGTTCAAATTTCTTTGAAAATAAATTACAGAGAATCGTAAAACTATGTAACAGTTGTAAACTTAAAGTAAGAAATTTGTCATACCAGAAAGTTTTGATCTTTGGTTTAGTTATAGGGATGGAAAAGGACAAAATGCTCCTGGCATTTTCAGTTTGGCTTTTGGTAGCTGAGTATGGTGGCTTTGATTAAAGAGTTGTGACCCTGCCTTTATTAGAGCAAGTGCTAGAGAATTGTACTAGCTAACTGAAAGCCCAGAAAGTCAGAAACCTCACTTCCAATAAGAAGCAGGTTCAGAGGAGCATTGTGCCACGTGCTGGTTCCATGTACAATAAATGAAAGAACTTCAAAAATGATCATACAGGCATCATCCATTCAGGGTCAGAGATCTGAGTTACCCTTCTGCATGAATTCTCTGGTTGCTAGTATTTGGGGTCCAAATGCTTCCTCATGGGATCTCTATGCATGTATGCTCACTTCAGGGATATTCTTACTATGTAAATTCAATACATCCCTTTTCTACAAGTTAACTGGGCCTTCTGATCAACTAGAGAGGAATTTAGAATCATCCATAGAGATTCCTAAGATAGTGCTTTGAGTGGATACAGACCCAAACAGACCCTTTAACCTGGAGTAGCTATTCTGGAAACCCTACATATGCGAAAGCTGTGGCATAAGTACTACACATTAAGAAGATCCAAATATTGGTCTAAAATGTACTACTTTCTAACTATACAAACCCATGTAATAAGTATTCATTGTGTACCAGAACACTTGGTACTATGTTAAGTGCTAGGAGAAGTAAAAGAAAGAGGGTTATTTTCTACCCTCACAATGCTAACATTTCAATAGGGGCAGATGGCACATATAGATAAATGGTGAAAAGAGGAAGGTGTTTTGGGCTGGGGAGTAATAGAGTGAGTATAGACATTGGCCAGTTGACACACTTTTTTCCCCTAGAAATGTTAATTAAACTAAAGTTTCAAAAACAATAGATGGAATAAGGATGAGGAGAGTGTACCTGTAGTCATAAGGCAGAAGATGATTTGAGGTATGGGGATTGTTAGAGGAAATGGACTCACATCAATAAGGACTCAATAATCATAGGACAGGAGATCCAAACAAATACTTATTAGAATTGATGCTGAAAAAGTGGGGAATAAATGGAGTAATAGACATATATTGTCTTGGAAGTCTCCATTATGATTTCTAAATTTACTCTCTTGTTAATTATTGAGAGATTCTAATTTTCACTTTATGTACAGAAATAATTTCTATTTTATTTCTTTATCATTTTTCTTATTTATCTTCTCAACTCTTTCAGAATATCTTGTTGCTTTTCCACAATTTGGGCAGTATACCATATAATTTATTGTCTTGGTTTATTTTTTTTAATTGAACATTTTGATGCAACTTTCTGTCACAGTGCAATATTTTCTATTGTTTTAATATTTTTATAATTTCTTTCCTCATTTTTTCCTCCTTTATCATATCCTGACGATTTTTCTGTGTGGAGCTTAGGCTTATCCTTAATCTTTCTCTGTTGATCTTCTTGTCTGCTTCCACTTTTCTAAACAGATGGTCTTGTGTCAGGCCTGAGAACATTTTGGCCCCTGTCCTGGCCACTGCTATTTTCTCCTCTCCAGACCACAGGATTGGGACATTTCAGAATTTTTCTCAATTTCAGGGCTGGGTATAGGCAGATTTTTTCCCCCTGTCATGTGAAAATTCCATTAAGGGACATTTCAATTGAGGTAATACTCTTTTTTACAAATATAGACAATCAACTCTGCCTTGCTGTATTCCTTCCTCCCAACCACTGCCATTTTAATGACTTCTCTAATCATGGATATGGTTGAATGAAATGCTGTCTCCTACATCATGGGATAGCCTTAGGGGGGTCAGACTGGGTCACTACCAAGAGGGCAGAGATAGAAGCCACTGACTCAAAATTTTAAAATGATGGCCTTTGTGTTTCGTCATGTATGGTATGGGGCTTTATGAAGCAGGGAAGAAGGAATAGGGAAGGAAATAAGTGTTTATTCAGTACCTACTATGTGCCAAAAGCTGTGCTAAGCATCTTACAGTAGGGAAAGGAGACAGTGGATAAAAAAGAAAATTAGAGAGAAAGCGAAGCTGATTAAAAGAGTAAGCTACTGGAGACAGGAAGGATCAAATCAATAGGTATAAGGGTTGTTGTAGGCAAGTAAAAGGGGCACTGCTTATTTTGAAATTGAAGCTCTGTGTGTGTGTGTGTGTGTGTGTGTGTGTGTGTGAGAGAGAGAGAGAGAGAGAGAGAGAGAGAGAGAGAGAGAGAGAG
>NW_020954570.1:16739675-16801930 GCF_900497805.2 Vombatus ursinus | reverse complement strand
AAGGAAGGAAGGAAGGAAGGAAGGAAGGAAGGAAGGAAGGAAGGAAGAAAAAAAAGAAGGAAGGAAATTGCAGCATTGTCCAACTGAAACTGGCCAGTTGGGTCCCCTGTGGGGCAGCTACTCTACTCACAGATTGTTGTTCCTCCTTTGTTCTTGAAGAGAGCCAATGACACCAGGAGGGTGATGGCTTGACTTGTAAATGAATTGGATTTAAACTGGCAAGGCTGTACAAAGTCATCAGTCTCACTCCCTCCTGAGTCATTCAGAGTCCAAACATAGGACAGGATGACTGGTGATAAAAGACTGACAGAAAGACAGAGACAGAGACAGAGACAAAGATAGAGAGGCAGAGACAGAAAGACAGAAACAGAGAAAGACAGAGACAGAAAGATACTGAGATGATCTGATCTGTGGAATTATGAAGGATCTCATGATAGAGGGCTTCAATTTGAGCTGTATTCTTTCTGACTGATTCTGTTTTTGTATCCATTATGCCATGATGTCTTGCTTCTGGCACATAATGGTTGTGAGACCCCTGAAAATCCCTTAATCTCTCACTCCTCCAAGCAGCTCTCTAATACTAACAGTACAGAACAAATACCAGTCTGCATTGGTAGATGGCATTTCTCATTGGGAATTCTTTAAGCCAATAAAGTCATAGGTCCAGCCTAAAGCAAAGTAAAGCAAATAAAACAACAAGGTGAAGTCTTCTACTGAGAAAAAAGGGGAGTAGTGAAGGTGGCTTGAGGAAAGATAAGTTTAAACAGATACTTTGGAGAGTGAGATAAAAAGTCAATCAAGAAAAAGTAAAAGGATTTGTGTGTAGCAGTGAATTGAGAAAACATATACAATTTTTAGTTCATAGTCTGTTTGTCATGTGACAACATGGTCATTTGATTACTTTCACTAGTGATTAGAAGCACCTGAGTAGCAATAGAAAAAAAAAGAAAGTGGGAGTGATCCGGGGTTGGGGTTTGGAAAGGGGTGGAAATGACAAGAAGAGTATAGAAAGAGGCTGACATAGACTTGAACTGATTAATGAGTGAGCCAAGTTTCTCAAGGGAGAAAAGTGAGGCGAAAACATGAATGATGTCCTAAAAAAGCAGAAAGCAGAATTGCTATGAAGATGAGAAAAACTACATTTCAGGACCAGTGATAGATGGAATGATGGAAGGTTATGTTCACATACAGTAATTACCAGTTGTGGAGGTGGAATATTTGTAGGTGGTAATAAGACTGAAGGTATGAACTATGACTTTATATGTCTAGGTTGATGTAAAAGTACAAATGTAAGAAACTGAACAGATTGAAGTGAGAACTTCAACATAAATTTAAGTTCCCGGTTATAAAATAACAGGGAGGAGGTGGAATGAGGAAGAAAATTGAACCAAGTATTAAATTTAAGACAATCAGAGAAATGACCTGGCATTTGTTGGTATAGAGCAACCACCAGGATCTGGATAAGATGATGCATGTGGATGGAGTGAACCTCAAAGGAATAGATGATGCTTAGTGAGAAGTCAGGGAAGTCTGGAAGTGGCAGTGAATAGTAAGCATACCTACTTCTCCTCTTAACCTGAGGTGTTAGGAGTAATGAGTGAAAATAGCTCCAACTATTAAAGATGATATCAGAGCATATAATATCTTCTGTGAGGATGTGGGAATCAACTTTTGACAAGTACAAGAAATTGAATGGCGCACGAGGGGAAGAGTTCCAGTAGGAAAATAAATTTGTTAGAATAGAAGAGAAACACACCTATAAGATTGGCTAAAAAGAAAGAAAAGAGAGATGTGACAAATGATGGAAGGGATGTGGAAAAATTGATGCACTAATGCACTGTTTGTGGATTTATGAAATTATCCAATCATTCTATAGAATAATTTGAAACTATAACCAAAAAGTTATAAAACTGTGCATATCCTTTGACCCCTAAATATCACTACTACATCTAAATCCCAAAGAAATCAAAGAAAAGGGGAAAATGATCCATTTATATACAATATTTATAGCATTAAGCAGAATCAGGAGTATACTCTACACAGTAACAACAATATGGTAAGTATGATCAACTATGAAAGACTTAGCTGCTCTGATCAAGACAATAATCAAAATAATTCCAAAGGACTCCTGATGAAAAAAAAATGCTATCTTCCTTTAGAGGAAGCAATTTGATGAACTCTGAGTTCAGATTGAAGCATACTTTTTTTTTACATATTAAGAATCTTTAATTTTTTTTCTAGACAAGTTCTTTATCTAAGAACTAAAGCTTTTTAATTAATTTATTTTGATTTATCAACAATTATTTCCATAATCTTCTAAGTTTTAAATTTTTCTCCCCCTCCTTCCTTACCTCTCTTCCCATTCAATCTGATATAGGCTATGTATATATACATTCTTATTAAATATATTTTCACATTAGTGATGTTGTAAGTAAGAATTAGAACTAAAAGGAGGAACAACCAGAAAAAGGAAACAAAACACAACAGAAGAAAAAAAATAGCAAATAGTAAGATTCAATCTGCATTCAAACTCCAGAGTTCTTTCTTTGGATGTGGATAGCATTTTCCATCACGAGGCCTTTGGAGATGTCTTAGATCCTTGTATAGCTGAGAAGGGTTAAGTCTATCAATATTAGTCATCGCACAACATGGCTGTTACTGTGTACAACTTTCTCCTGGTTCTGCTCACTTCACTCAGCATCAGACCATACAAGTCTTTTCAGGTTTTTCTGAAGTCTGCCTGTTAATCATTTCTTATAGCACAATAGTATTCCATTATATTCATATATCACCTTAAAAGTAATGATTACATGATTGCTATCTGTGTCTTTCTCTCCATCCTTCCCCCCACCCTGTTTATGCTTTTCTTTCTCCTTTCTCCTTTTCCCTCCTCCCTAATGTTTTATTTTGACCACCGTCTCCCTCATTCCCACCTCCCTTCTATTAGTCCCATCCTTTTTCTTCCCCTTCTACCCTTACTACTTCTTCCCTCTCTTCTATCCTTCCTCCTTTTTCTTTCCCCTTTTCCCTCATACTGCTTATAGGACATGTTAGATTTCTATACCTAACTGATTGTTATTCCCTTCTTAAGCCAAATCTGATGAGAGTAAGGTTCAAACAATGCTCATCTCCCTCCCTTCTTTCCCTCTGCTATAATAGGTTTCTGTGCCTTTTCCTGTTTGTAATTTACTCTTGTCAGCCTCCTCCTTTCCTTTTCTCTCAGTACATTTTCTTAGTTGGATCTGATTAATACACTTACTTGGATCCATTCAACCCACTTGACGAAATTTTTTTATCATTACATCAAAGTCAATTTATCCCCCCGCCCCATGTATACCCCTTTAACATGGTGTCATAACAATACAGTTCTCAAGAGTTACAAGTGTCACCTTCCCTTGTAGGGATGTAAACACTTTGCCCTTATTAATAACATATTGTTTTTTTCTGTACTGTTTACCTTTTTATGTCTCTCTTGAGTCTTGTATTTGAAGATCAAATTTTCTGTTGAGCTCTGGTCTTTTTGTCAGGAAAGTATGGAAGTCCCCTATTTCGTTGAATATCCATCTCCTCCCCTGAAAGATCATGCTTATTTTCACTGGGTAGTTGATCCTTGGTTGTAATCCAAGCTCCTTTGCCTTATGGAATATCATATTCCATGTCTTATGGTCTTTTAATGTAGAAGTTGCAAGGTCCTGTGTAATCCTGACTGTGGTTCCATGATATTTAAATTGTTTCTTTCTGGCTGCTTGCAGTATTTTCTCTTTAATCTGGTAATTTTGGAATTTGGCTACTATATTCCTTGGCATTTTCAATTTGGGATCTCTTTCAGCTGGTGATCTGTGGATTCTTTCTATGGCTATTTTACCCTCTGGTTCTAGGACCTCAGGGCAGTTTTCCTTTATGATTTCCTGAAAGATACTGTCCAGGCTCTTTTTTTTTTTCATCGTGATTTTCAGGTAGACCAATAATTTTCAAATTGTCTCTCCTGGATTGATTTTCCAGGTCAGTTGTTTTACCAATGGGTATTTTACATTTTCATCTATTTTTTCATTCTTTTGTTTTCAATTGACTGATTCTTGCTCTCTCATAGAGTCATTAGATTCCATTTTCCCAATTTTAAATTTTAACAAATTGTTTTCTTCTATTAGATATTGTACCTCCTTCTTCATTTGATCAATTGTATTTTTTAGGGACTTGTTTTCTTCAGTGTACTTTTTTTTTTCCATTTGGCCAATTGTATTTTTAAGGACTTCTTTTCTACAGTTAATTTTTGTCCTTCCTTTTCCAAGCTATTGACTCTTTCTTGCATACCTCTCATTTCTTTTCCCATTTTTTTCTTCTACCTTTCTCATTTGACTTTTAAAGTCCTTCTTGAGCTCTTCTAAGAAAGCTTTTTGGGCTTTGGACCAGTTCATATTCCCTTTTGAGGTCTCAAATGTGGGTCTGTTGCCAATGTTGTCCTCTTCAGAATTTCTGCTGTGATCTTTACTCTTCCTATAATAAGAATCTATTGCTTGTTTCTTTTTGCTCAAGGTGTTTGCTTATTTCCTGGTCTTTAAAGAGATTGAGCTCTCCTGCTGGGGAGCAGAGGGCACTGACCCAAGCTTCTTGTGTTGGGAGCCTAGGGCCTGGTCACTGGCTTTGTGTGCTGGAGCCTCCAATGCTGGCAGTTGGAGGCTGTAGAGTTCTGGCAGTGTACCTGGTGTTGGGATAGAATCAGCAACACTGGAACTATGGGGGTAGGATTGGGTAGTGTGGCTCCTGGAGATTTCCTGCTCACCCAGGCCTTTCCTTCCTTTTGCTTTCTTCAACTCCTTTCAAATGGATGTCATATGGTGTTTATCCACCTTGGATCCCTTGGATTGCTGCTTCCCTTAGTTTTGCTAAGGCACTAGGAGACCCATTTGCTGTAGAATGCCCAGGCACGTGGCTTTCCAAGCTGGTTTCCACTCATTCCCACCCTCAGTGAGGCACTCAGGGGTCTAGGTGTTGGTATTTGCCTGCTCCACCACCTGGACTTCAGGTGGGGTTTTTGACTAGCTTGCTGGGACACCTTTCATTCTGTACTGTTCCCCTTCCCTCAGGGTAAGAGGGGCCTTTCCTATTAATCCCTCAAGCTACATGGGCTACTGGACTGCTGCATCCCATCTTTCTTCTGGTCCATCTGTTACAGGGTTTTTCCTGGAGTGATATTTTCTGGACTTTCAGAAGTTAATAAGGGATAGTAAGAATGACTCTCCTCTTACTCCACCATCTTGGCAGAAGTGGAAGTCTGAAGCATACTTTTGAAACTTATTTACTTTTTCTGTGTGTGTGTGTGTGTGTGTGTGTGTGTGTGTGTTCTTTTTGAAATGAGGCTAACATGAAAATGTTTTAACAAGACTTCATATGTATAATTAATATCACATTGCTTGCCTTCTGAAGAGGTAGGGGAGGGGCAGGAAGGAGGGAGACAAATTTAAATTCAAAATAAAAAAATGTAAAATAATGTTTTACATGTAATGAGAAAATATTTAACAAAATAAATAAAATGTATTAAAAAGTAGAGAAGAGAGAAGATAGTCACTGCCTTCAGGAAAACCACAATCTATTTGAAGAGACAAGAAACATGGAAGCAAAAGTGAAAATGTTAACTTATTTAACTAAAGTGGTCAAATATTTTAAGGAAAAGGTCTTGGTTGTGATGCATTGTCCTAAGAACTCTCACCAAGTCAGAAATGAATAGTTTATGTTTTCCAAAGTGTAGTGTACTCAACCCACTGCAGATTCAGGCTTATGAACCATTTGGGGAAGGACTTTCTTTACTCTCTGGATAATTGTCTGATTAGGTGCAGCGAGTATCATCTTTCAAACAATCAATCATTTCCTCAGTAATCATGTTTCTTTGAGGTTCATGAAAAGAAAATATCTTTTTTCCTGCTTTACTAAAGTTTAGATCTTAAAAAAAATTCTTCCTCTTGAGAATTAAAGAACCCATTACAATCTTGCCTTAATACTATATTCATCTTTTTCTCTCATTGCTCCCCTCTGAACTTCTCCATCTTCTGCCAGACTGCTGCCTGAAAAATACTTTGTCCTTTCTTGCCTCCGGAACTTTGCTCATGTGTTTAACATCAACTAGAATTCTGTCCCCTCTATGCTTCACCTGTCTGAACCCTCTTACGCTTTAAAGTCCAATTCAAGTTCTTTCTGTTCTGTAAATCTTTCTTTCCTGAAACACCACAGTACAAACAAGTAACCTTCCTTTCTGAATTACTGTAGCATTTATTCTTTAGCACAATAGGGAGCAAGGTTAGACATGGAGTCAGAAAGACCTCAGTTCAAAACATGCCTCAGACACTTTCTAGATGACACTGAGCAAATCACTTAATGGCTCAGCCTCAGTTTCTACATCTGTAAAATGAATATAATAATAGCATCAACTTCATTGTGAGGAAATGATAGAAGACAAATTTTAAAGAATTGTATAAGTGCTAGTTATCATGATGATGATGATGATGATGACCATGAAGATGATGGTGATGATGATGCAGCATTAGGTTGCAAAAACATTTAATAACTCAACAAACATTCTCACTATAGTAACAAAAATAAATTCAATTTCCCACTTAATTTCAATTTGAAGTTTAATTTTTAAACTCTTAAAGTACCAAATTTTCCTCCTTATATATTTTATTATGTCCATTTTAATATTGATCTTTTTCAAGTTACCCTTTCTGCTTTTTGATCTTTATAGATTATTTTAAATCACTGTAGTGTTCCTTCAATTACTTTTGTACCACCACTAACATTAGTCATAAATGAATACACCCCCACCCTTTTTAGTATATTTTATTTGTAATTGACTGACTGTTTTAAAGGCTGTACATTTTAATGCTAAGATTCATTTTGCTTGCTTGTTTAGGGCAAAAAACTATAGAAAATAAGGGGACCTTTTTTTTTTTAGAAAAAAAAGATGTTAAATTATTGTATGTTAGGTATAACATCATCAGTTTAATATATGTTCCATCCATTCCCACACCCACTCATTGCCTCCAACTTCAAAAGTTGGATCAAAGTCTCTTTGTCTTCCTGAATCTATCTCTGTCTCTCTCACTTTCATTCTCTCTCTCTCTCTCTCCCTCTTTATAAGAATTAATCATCTCTGATACCTTCTAGACTGTAATGTTCATTCTCTGACTGATTTAAATTTTATACTTCTCTAGATTTTTTTCAGTTTCCAGTACCATTCATAGACTGAGTTATATAGATGCACAAAGCCTTTGATAGAATTTATCCTAAATCCTTCCTGTTTAGGGTTTGCCTTCTTAAGGATGATTGTAATAAAATGAAACATTCAAGCCAGGAAAATGAAGGTTATATGCTGTGGAGAGATAATCAACACAATGGAAGCTGGGAACAGACTCTGGGTTTTATAATGTAATATCAGCAGCTGCAACGGGAAAGCAGTCAATAATAAATTATAAAATTTCACTGTAAACTTACTAAAATGGTACATTCAATTCACTTAATGTTTTCTATAACTGACCACTTATTTGCAAGGACTAGCAGGATTTACTTACTTCTGACAGTAATCCTTCCTATTGATTTCAAAAGTCAGCTTCAGCTAAAGTACATTGACATTTATATTACTAACAGTGAGAATCCAATTTAAAGGAGTATATAGCCCTTAGGGCCAGCAGCATCAAGTTGTATAAAAGGCTTGGATTTTAGTTCTCAGATAAGAAGGAAAGAAAATACATGTGCACATAATCATTCCTTTTTCATATGCCAGTTCAACTGAATAATGTGTTGCCCCATTCTAAAGAGTTGATCTTAAGAAACAAAAATTTGAGCAAATGGACTTAAAAACAAATGTCTACTTAATTTTGATTCTTAATAGAACCAAATGATAATGAGAATAATACAACTGGTTAATTAAGTATCATGAACAGCAGAATACATTTTTAATTTTTGACTTTTTCACCAAATTTCTCATAAAAAATTACATTGATTGGAACACTGAAGATAAATGTGCTTCCATTAGAACAATAAAGTCATTTAATACCATCATATCTGAACCAGCTTGGAATGCTATTAGTACCCAATATAAGGTTCATATTTATATCTTTACCATGGTGTTACAAATACCATCCAAACCCAAGAATCCATTTGCCACCATTTAATTTTGCCAATCCTTTTCAATCTTTGAAAGAAACATCTTTCTTCTTTTGAGTTTCTATTACTTCTCTGTTAATATTGATCTTTTTTCAAGATATGAACTTTTATTTCAGTATTTTTTAAGGTTATTTGTAATTTTAAAGGTTGGGTTCCACTAATTATCTCAGTCACTTAAAATTATCTTTGCTAGGGCATAGTTTAAACAGGGATTGTACACCTGCATGAATCAATCAAAGCCATTATGTGAGAGATTGGTCATGCTCTAAAAATTTGTCTAAAAACCAGCTGCTATCTTAGAAGCAGGTAAAGATTCAGAGTGTCTGGAAGAGGAGAGGTTTGTACAATTGTGGGATACAATATATCTGTGAGGAGTATAAGTAGGACTGAGCCATGGTAGAGGATAACTGTGGATAAGATTTATGGAGGGTCATCAGTTCTGGTTGGTTGGTTATTGTCCTTCATTCTCAAAGAGGACCAAAATGGCATCACTATGTTCGAGTCTAGCTACAGTGTGTTTGACTGTGGCTGACCAGACCAATATGAGCTTGGAATGCTCTACCACAGGTCAGGCACAAATAGACCATGTGAACATTTGGGATGGAGTCTCTAAATTTGTGTATTTCATGTTTCTTTTGAGCTACTTCAATTCTGTTTTGTGCATAGAGCACAGCACCTTTTCTGATGTGGGCACACCAGGCTGGATATCCCTGTGCCAATGTCTTCCATGTCACTCAATCATTTTCAAAGCTCTTCAGAGAGACCTTGAGACTATCCTTTTATTGCTTCTTCTAACCACCATGTGAGCATTTGCCTTGTGTGAGTTTCTGTAAAATAAGTCTTTTAGGCAAATCTACATTTGACATTTGAACAATGTGACCAGTCCATCAGAGTTTCACTCTCTGCAGTAGAGTTTAAATGCTTGGCAATTCAGCTCAAGAGAAGCTTTACTGTCTCTCACCTTATCTTGCCAGGTAATCTTCAGAATCTTCCTGTGACAATTCAAATGGAAGTGACTAGGTTTCTTGGCATGGCTCTGGTAGACTCAGGTTTCACAGGTATGCAACAATGAGGTCAGCACAGTGACTCTGTAGACCTTCAGTATAGTAGTCAGTCTAATAGTTCTTCTCTCCAACATTTTCCTTTAAGCCCTCCAAAACACTGAACTAACTCTGGCAATGAATATGTCAACCTCATTGTCAATGTGTGCATACCTGGATAGAGTACTGACAAGGTAAGTGAACGTATTCACAGTATTAAAAACTTCTCAATTTACTATAACCAGTGGTCCCACATATGAATGGTATCATGCTAGATGGTGAAACACCTGTGTGCTCTTGGTGTTAATTGTTAGACCAAAATTAGCACAAGCCACAGAAAATTGATCCATACTTTGTTGCATTTCAGCTTCAGAAGTTGAATTGAGTGCACAATCATCTGCAAACAAAAAATCATGCATCCACTCTCCCTCTACTTTAGTCTTGACCTGTAGCCTTTTCAAGTTCAATAATTTACTGTCAGTGTGCTAGCTGACTTTGATGCCATGTTTGTTGTCATTGAAGGCATCTGCCAAAATTTTTGAAGACATCATGTTAAAAAGCAAAGCAGCAAGCACACATCCTTGTATCCCTACATTGGTGATTGGTAAAGTCCATTATTCAGAACCCAGAACCTAGAACTTCTCCAGGTAACCAAATTTTGACATAATTTTTCCATAAGCCCTCATGACTGACAGTATCTAAGGCCTTGGTCAGATCAATGAACATTGTGTACAGACCTCTGTTCTGTTTCTGCCATTTCTTCTGGAATTGTTGGGCAGCAAACACCACATCGACCATTCCTTGGTCCTTTCCAAAGCCGTACTGGCTCTCAGGTAGATGACCATTTTCCAAATGAAGAATTAGCTTATTAAGGAGGACTCTGGCAAGAATCTTGCCAGGAAAAACTAAGAGAGGACCCCCCACTCCACCCCCATGATTGTCACAGGACCATCTATTTCCTTTACCTTTATAGAGATGGCCAATGGAGACATGCTTGAACTCCTGGGGATAACCTCCTCTTGTCACATAATCCGGAAAATTTCAGTCAGTTTTTGTATGAGTAATGTACCCACTCACACACACACACACACACACACACACACACACACACACTTTATAAATCTCCAGTGGAATAGAATCAACACCAAATGCTGTGCCACAGGACAGGAGCCTAATGGTATTTAAGACCTCTTCATCAGTCAGAAATTTGGCTAGAGAGGGATTGACTTCAGCCTGAGGTAAACGGTCTATGGCTTCAGCATTGATTGATGATGGTCTGTTGAGGATGTTATGGAACTGTTCAGCCTATCTCCCCATGATCATGTCCTTATCACTAATCATTGCAGGTCCTGAGTAGCTGAAATGCACCATTGGTCTTTGGCCCATAAATAACCTTTGCGGCTCTATAAAAGCACTTTGGATTGTTACTATCAACATAAAATTGAATTTTATTTACCTTTATATGGAGTCAAGAATCCTGCATCTCTCTAAGCTTTCCTTGTACTTACTTCACTTTTGATAAAGTTAAATACTGCCTTCTTAGAGACAGATGAATTATCCTCCTGGTAAACCCTGTGAGGTTCTTATCTTTCTTTTAGCAGTTTCTGAATTTTCCCATTATTTTTGTCAAACCAGTCTTAGTGTTTGTGAATTTTCTGATCCAGATGAGTAAATGCAGTGCTGTACATCAAATTTCTGAAAGCCCCCCACTCCTTTTTCTGCTCCACTGTTGCCAGCTGTGTGTTGGCTCAACTTTCCTTTAAGTTAGCAATAAATGGTTCCAGTTCAGAGAAGTGCTCTAATCTGTTGACATTAAGTCTTGTGATAGTCATCTTGCTTTGGGGCCACCACTTTTGTTGAATGTGAATATTTAGCTCAGAGAAGATAAGTCTATGATCAGTCCAGCATTCTGGACCTCACATCCTGTTTGTCTCTTCTCCTTACAATGACATTGTCTATTAAATATCAATGTTTGCTTTAAGGGTGCATCTATGAAGTTTAATTGCATTTAGGTAAATGGAAGATAGTGTTGGTGATGAGAATATCATGAGGCACACATGTTTCAGTAGTAAGTGACTGTTGCTGTTGCTATTTCCAGCTCCCTTACTCCCTTACTCCCAAGGAGTAATGTCTGATAGTCTAATGCCTAGAATTATAAGCTTGTTGTCTTTTGGCACATTGATGATGAGCGTCTCCAGATATTCATAAAATTTTTCTTTGACCTCATTGGAGTTCATTGTGGTGGGAGCATCAACACTGATGATGGTGGCATGGAGCTTTCCTTCAAGTGGCCATTACATTTTCATGAATCTATTGTTCACTCCTTTTGGTAGACATATAAGCTTGTTGACTAGATTAGTTTTGATTGCAAAACCTACGCCATCTTCAAGGTGCTCCCATTTACTGTGGTCACTCCAGAAAAAGCATATATCCATCTCCAACTTTTGTAAGCTGACCTCCATTTGCTAGCCCTGTTACAATCAGGTCTGCTATTTGAATGTGATATCTGCTGAGTTCTCTCACAACAAGAACTTTTCATCTTTTAGGTCTGCTAGATTCATCATGTTGTCCATGATGTTGTCCATGTGTTCCATAAGCATGTTGTCCATGATGATGTCCATGTATTGTCTGTAAGCATGTGTATATTCCATGTTCCAATGGTAAGTGGAATCATCTTTGCAGAAGTGTTTGTACATTGTGTGTGTGTGTGTGTGTGTGTGTGTATGTGTGTTTTGACTTCAAGGTGAGGTTCCCACCCCTCATGGTAAACAGGCCAGGGTTGGTTAAGCAGACAATTTTTAGAGCACCTTTTCTAGCCCCTTCCTCACACCAGGAAGTGAGCAATGTGGTCCTTAAAAGGCTACTCAGACTCATAGAGGGCTACCAAATCTTATTGCTACTTCCAATGAGAAGACAACCCTAAGGCCTGGGCAGCCTGTGTGCAGAGCTGTTACCACAGCTCCCAGTTTATCCTTACCTGGTGCCTTGTCACTTACCTGTCTCCATAAGACTTGGAATTAGGTAAAGATGGTAAAATGGTATGGATGATTCATTTTGATTCATGAATAAATTGGATTTAAGTGAGGCAGAGCTTCACCAAGTCATAAGCTTCACTTTGCCTTCCAGAGCAATCACAGTCCAGTGGCAGGACAGATTCAAGAGGACTAGTGATGGCTCAAGATGCAGTGAATGATTATGGTGATTTCAATGTTTAACCAAGCTCTAAGCACCCCACAGCATCTTCTTTAGCTGCCTTCATGGCCATTGAAACAAACTGTTGGGGGCAGCTAGGTGGCACAGTGAACAGAGCTCTGGCCTTGAAATAAGGAGGGCCTGAGTTCAAATACAACCTCAGACACTTAACACTTAACTAGCTATGTGACCCTGGGCAAGTCGCTTAACCCCGATTGCCTTACCAAAAAAAAAAAAAAAAAAGCAAAGAAACAAATTATTGTTCTGATCCTTCCATTTCACCAGGGGAAGTCACCACATGCTTGGGATAGACACACCCCTAACTCACAAAGGGTTTTCAGATGAAGAAATAAAAGCTATCCATAATCATATGAAAAATTCTCTAAATCACTATTGATCAGAGAAATGCAAATTAAAACAACTCTAATGTACCACCTGACACCTATCAGATCAGCTAATATGACAGAAAAGGAAAATGATAAATGTTGAAGAAGATGTGGGAAAATTGGAACATTAATGTTTGTGGAATTGTGAACTGATCCAATCATTCTGGAGAGCAATTTGGAACTATGCCCAAAGGGCTATAAAACCGGAATACTTTTGATACAGCAGTACCATTGGTCTGTATTCCAAAGAGATTATAAAAAAGGGAAATGGACCCACATGTAAAATATTTATAGCATCTCTTTTTGTGGTGGCAATGAATTAGAAATTTAGGGGGTGCTCATCAATAGGGGAATGGCTGAACAAGTTGTGATATGTGAATGCAATCAAATACTATTGCTCTAAAAAAATGATGAGCCAGTAGATTTCAGAAAAAAAACCTGGGAAGACTTGTATGCTGGGAAAATTGTATGGACTGAAATTGAGTGAAGTGAGGAGAACCAAGAGAACATTGTACACAGCAACAGTAACATTGTGAAATGATCAACTATTATAGACTTAACTCTTAACAATACAATGATCCAAGATAATTCCGAAAGACTTGTGTTGGAAAATGCAATCCACATCCAGAGAAAGAGTCTGAATGCAGATCAAAGCATACTATTTTCACTTTTTGTCCTTTTTTTCTTGTTTTTTTCTTTTGTTCTGATTCCTCTCTCACAACATGACTAATGTGAAAATATGTTTAACAAGATTGTGCATATATAACCTATATCAGATTGCTTGTTATCTTGGGGAGGGGAGAGGGAAGGAAGGGAGAGAGAAAATTTGGCATTGAAAATCTTACAAAATTAATGTTGAAAACTATCTTTATGTATAATTCAAAGAAATAAAATACTATTAAGTGCAAAAGAAATCTAGCCCCATTTATCTTGGAATACCCTCTTGGTAATTTTTCTCCTTGATAAGGAAGATATTATACATTATTGTTTCTGTTGTTCAGTTGTTTTTCAGTCATGTCTTACTCTTTATGACCATTTCCTTCTCCAGCTCATTTCACAGAAGAAGAAAACTGAGGTAAACAGGATTAAGTGACTTACCCAGGGTCACACAGCTAGTAAGTGTCTGAGGTTAGATTTGATCTCAATAAAATGAGTCATCCTGACTCCAGGTCTGGTATCTACTGTGCCCCTTAGCTGCCCCAGATATCATACTACTTCATAGAAAGAAAAAAAAAAGTTAAATAAGAATTGAGCAGTTCTGATTCTCTTGTCAGTTATTACTACTCCAACTAAATTAAGCAAAGATTCCTGCCCCTTCTTTGTTCCTCTCTTTTCCTTTCAATATATCTTTAAAAATACCTTTTAGCTAGTCTTATGTTCCACCACAAATTTAAGCTTCTTTAGCACTTCTGACTCTATTTGATGACACTATTTATTGTGCTTATAATTTGGAGAGAACAAAAAGAACATCCAAAAGATTGCTATTGTTTATTTCTAGACATTGGGAAATCCAAATTGTTATAGTAAATTATGAGCAACCTGCTCCCAAGCAGCCAGTGTCTTTTGGTGATGTCATTGCACTATTTCTAGCCAAACTGACTTTATGCTAGACTCAAATGGCATGCAGTCTGTGTCCAGTATATGGTCTCTGCAGAGTGTATGGATACAACATGGAGTTTCTGCCGGCCATTATCCACTGCTTCTCTCTTTTGCTTTGCATTTCTCCCATTTCTCCTGAGTCATCTTCATTGTACCTCTGCCACATACAATGTCAAGGTTCTTCAAACTTTCAAATCCTGTTTTCCACTGGAACACTCATGGAATGAGTGGGCTCTCTTGCTGCTCCTTCAACTTAAAAGCTTTTTGAAGGGCAACAAGACCTAAAACACCCAGTTATCCAATTCATTGAACTAAAGAAGAAAGAAATGAAACTTTCTTCCAAAAGGAAATCTTTTTGTTGTCTTGGAACATTAGCTAAAATAGCTGTTTGCTCTACAGAAGGTTTTCATCTTTGGCCAAGACTTTTAGAATAGATAGCCAGAGCCATACATTCTCAGATTTAAATCTGTATACTCATAGTGATTTCCTGGTCTCAAGAGGATCTCTCTCAAAGATTTTACTCTGGTTTAGGATTAGAAATGCCTTGTGAATCACTGTAGTATAGTAGAGTTCAGATAAAGAGTAGCAAAGTCACACAAGTCTAGCATTTAACAAAACTTTATTATTATTCATAAGGGGGAAAAGAACAAATGCCAAGAGATTATTGTCTTGGTGAGTGCCAGATGTGGAAGCATGCAACAACTTTCACATTCTGGTTTAGGGCTCAGATACCATAAAGTGTCAGACTTTTATATAGTTTTAAACAAAGACCCACTTGGAACCAATTGAAGCCTGCCCTGTTATCCAAAGGGAAAGATAGTAGTATAGTTGAGACCAGTGAAGATGAAGGTGTTTTCTAAAATGTCTAATGAGGAATGAAGGGAAGGGATATAGGGAATTTAACTATTACAGTGAAGCAAGATGTTGGGGAAGAGGAAATGTCCAGGCTGTGGGATTTTTGACTTTGGCATATATGTGGATATGGGAGAGTGTGGTAAGCCTATAGTAGTCAAACTGGTTTTCACCAATTCCCAATTACAAATCCCTAATTTCTTAACCATACCCAGGTGAAGTCTGTATTGGTCTGGCCTCTCAACAAACTATGAATGGCTCAGGGTCCTCCTTCAGTCTCCTTTCCAAATAAACAGAAGGGTAAAAGGCATTAGATCAAATGCTAAGGTTAGTGGGCAAGGTCATCTTCTTCATACTACCTAGCCTCATTAAATTTAATATGTATGTGTCTGGCAACAAACATGACAAAAATAAATTCTCATTCATAATATACACATTCATTCCATTGTACAGTAGGAAGAATATTGGTCTTGGAGTCAGAATCTCTAGGTTCAAATTACATTCCTTTATTAACTGTGTGACCTTTGTTCTAGTAAGATTGATACCCTTTCCTACCTCCTTCTTCCCAATAATATTTTACATAACATAATATTGTTATTGAACTAATTAAAGATATTTAGGTCCAACACCTCAAATTCTTTTCAGTCTATTTGAAGTTAAATTTAATTAAATTCTTTCTTTCTACCTCTGCACATTTATCTGCTACTCCACTCCCATAATTTAGGAATTCTGTTTTCAATGCTTTTGCTGCAACTATCTTACTGACATTAACAAGTAAATACCTTCAGCTGACAAAAGTCTAAGGAAGAAAATAAGAGAATTAATTAAAATGTTTAACCAGAGGAGATAGTCTACATTTCTAATGGTGCATCCATGAACTTGTCTCAAGGGAAAGATTCACTGAAATTGGCAGTCACAGATTAAATACTAAGCTATTTACAACAAGGTTGTAAGTCAATGCCAAACAGCTGTTCAGTTTATTTGCCTCACACTGGGGTTCTTTGCTTCATAGATCTATGAATCAAACTAAGGTTGATTCAGAATTCGGATCTTGCCAACTGTTATATACTTTAATTTGAATATAATCATTTAAAGAGATTTTTGCCTTTTCTCCCCAATAAAACTACCAAATCAATCATATAGAAGTGCCAGGAAGAATATGGGCTCACTAAGTGTGATGATCTCAGTAAAACATATCATTGTCTGATTTTTTAAGTGATATAAATCAATTTGGAAAATGATTCTGAATGAGAAGAAATGAAAAAAAAATAAATTTTATTACTCCTGGAAAGAAGAGAAATTATCCAATTGCATTTCATGAATCTGCTTGAAGGGATGGTCACAAAATAACACACAGAGAAAAAACAAATTTTATAGAGACACATGGAAAATAACTGTATTTGAATATAGCAGGAAAATATCTAAATGTTATAGTTGGTCCCATAGAAATAATACAAAGCACCTTAACTATATATATATATAATATAAAAAACCATATATATGTATATATATTTAACAATAATTACACGTATAGTCTCCACATATATATTATACATGTGTGTGATACAAAGATCCACACTTGTGCATATATTCATATACATACACACATACATGCATACATACATACATATACAACAAGGTCCCAATTATTGTAAACAATAAATTATGTAAAGTCATGGCATGCATTTGTATTCATACTATTTGAATTTAAAAAAAAAAGAAAAATATGGCAATTGGTTTATCCCGATGTAACCACTTTATGAGGCAGTAGGTGATGCAGTGGATAGAACACCAGACCTACAGTTAGGAAAACCTGAGTTCAAATCTGGCCTCAGACACTTACTAGCTTTGTAACCTCTTTGCCTCAATTTCTTCATCTATAAAGTGATCTGGAGAAGGAAATGGTAAACAATTTCAATATCTCTGCCAAGAAAACCCCAAATGAGGTCACAAAGAGTCAGACATGACTGACACAACTGAACAATGAATAATGACTTTATTGGATTCATTATTGACACTAATCAGGACCTAGCTGTAGAGTGTAATGTATAAAAGGTTTGAGAGACATAATTTCTAAGTAATTAAACATTTTATTAATTATTGCTAGGGGATAATAAATAAAAGGGGTCAGTGACTCTTTTGAATGCCAAAGAGCCTTCATGGAACCCACTTAACCTTTATATCCTCTAGGAAGAGTGAGTGTTCCTGAGGGGAACAATCAACTCTGATTGGTTAACTATTAATGAGAAGAATTAATATTATAATGCAAGGTGGACTTATTCTAATTAGTGGCTGGAGGAACATAACTCTGATCACTCAGTCTTGAAAAAGAGACTTATCTCTTATCCAGACTACACCTACCTAGGGCAATCTAGACAAAAAAGGGGTCTGCCCCCAATGAACCCTGAGTAGAACACAATGGGCCATAATTCACTTTGGATTAAATTCTTTGTAAGATTTTCTAGATGGGTAGAGTCTACCACCTAGGATCCAAAAGCATGTATGGGAGGGAGGATTTGGGCAATTTCACCCATCAACAATGTCCTTTAGAGACTGAACAACATATGGTTTTCTGAAAAAAAAAATCCTGGTCCTAATTCAATAATTGATTAGTAACATAAGGGAGAAATAATTGTTTCTCTCAATAGATATATACAAATACATATATCTGCATAGATACATATAGACAAAATTGTGATTTCATTAGTATAGAGATCTCCTAATGTGAAAAGCCCTTCTATCAATGCAAGTTTGTGCTTCCTCTACATTAGTCTTACGGTGATGCCTGAAGCACTGAGAAATTAAAAGACTGGTCCATTCACAAATCAGTGTGTGTCAAGAGTCAGGAAGTGAACCATCATCATGATTTTGTCCAATATTCCACATTTCTTCTCATGTATTTCAATGTATCTTTCTCATTGATAGTACTTTTATGATTACTAATAATCATTAAAATAAGGAAAACATTATAATTGGAACCACCAGCACTTTTCTGACAATTAAAATTTACTTTATATTGCACTTCAAATTTTCCACAATATATTACATATATTAGGGACAGCTAGGTGACACAGCTTATAGAGTGCTGGGCCCCTAGTTAGGAAGACTCATCTTCATGAATTCAAATCTGGCCTCATACATTTACTAGCTGTCTGATCTTATACAAGACAATCAACCCTTTTTTGCTTCAGTTCCTTATCTATAAAAGGACCTGGAGAAGGAAATGGCAAACCACTCCAGTATCTTTGCCAACAGGTCAGGCAGAGTTAGACACTACTAAAAAAAAACAATTACATATATTACCTCATTTGCTTTTCACAACCATCTCTGATTGATAGGTACCATAGGTGGTTAGAAAACAGACTCACTGAAGAGAATGAATAACAGAACAAGGATTCAAACCTATATCTCCTGGATGCAAATCCAACATCCTTAAATCCTGATTTATGGTAATACCTAAACCACCAGTGGCAATACTACATAAATTATGAAATTAAGATTCTTGATTATTTCAACTACACCATAAAGTTGTACTTTTCTCCCTAGAACTTAATAGAAAGATCATGTATTTAGAATTAGAAAGAACCAGGGAAGTCACCTCAAGCTACATCCAAATGAGACCCAGAGAGGTTCATTGATTTGCTGAAGGATACACAGGTATTAAGTACCAGGGTCAGTATTTGATCCTAGGCACTTTGGTTTTAAATCTTCTCATATTTTCACTGAATATTTATATACTTGAGAATACACAACAACTGAACAGAGAAGTGAACATCTTAAAGAAGTTTAAGAAAAAAGTTTCATTGTAGAAAAAACTAGTGAAAATAATTTTAAAAGATTGTATAAACAATTGGAATGTTTGTCTTAGAAAAGAGAAAGTTGGAAATCTGATTCAACACAGCAACTCTTTATTCTAAAAAAATCACTTCAGAAATGTAATGGATTTTTTTTGTCGTTTGTGGGGTTTACTTCCCTTGGAAAAGCTCTACATTTGTGGTTTGTGCAGAAAAAGTCTCTGAATGCACTAATGTAGAATCCTGTATACTTTAAATAGTTAATGGGCTCTTTCTTCCTGAGGCCCTAAGTCGCTAGCTTGTAGATAATTAACCACATTAACTTTCACACCCCTAGGTTACCATTTAGTAATGTGCATTACTACTCTAATGATTCTTTTCCTTGAGCTGAGGAGGTATCAAAAATAGGTACCTCTAATATGAGGAGGAAAGAATAACCAGCCTTATCTCTCTACCCAGACTCTCCTTGGCAGCTAAATTTCTCCTTGGCTAAAGCCTGTAAATTGGCCAGCCCTCTGTGTGTAGCTTCAAATACATGACAGATAAAAAAAATTACTAACCCTTATGTACAAAAAATATATATTTAAAATGTTTGGTAATTGAGAATGGGGGGAGGAATGGTTACTGACTCCAACCCTTAAAGTATGCTCAGATGTACCTTTCTGCCTGGGTTTTTCAAAGTGTATGCAGATAGATTTTCCATGCTTGCTACCAATTTAACATGTACTTCAGAATCCTGTTTTCAGCCCCTTGCAATTGAAGGACTGATTCTGTGTAATGGTGAAAATTCTTCTTTGGCTATAGAGCAAGAAAACAATATGACTCAGGAAATGTTGAGCTGAAACCAAGATCAGATGTGAAAGAGACAACTCTCCAATTTCTGTCTCTTTTCTTCCCTGGCAGCAAGTGAGAAAAGGATTGCTGTGAGCTAATAGGTGGGAGGAAGAGAAGTTGTCCTGTATCCCACCTAGTCACTATGTGTTCCTGAACACAAGATGTATATATTTCTTTTGTATTTATTTTTTCCTGATCTTAAGTAAATGAGTATTTTGAATGAGGAGTGCTGAGGCAATTGTGGGAGTTGGGGAGATCCATCCAGAGCCATGACAAATTCAAATAGTGACTAGAGATAGTAGCAATGGCTACTGAAGTAGTAATGGTTACTGACAGAGAAAACATCAACATATGCAGATGTTAAGAAGCTATCTCCTACGGGTAGTGGTGGCTTCAGGGATCATGACCAGTTGTTATGAGAATAACTATATTCTAGAAAGAATTCTCAGAGCTTAGCAGAGTACTAAAACAAAGGAAAAAACTTCATGAGAACTTCAAAAGTGAGGAAAATGAATTTCATATAAAAAAGTCAAAAATGTTCCTTTGTGGCACATATACATGTCTCATTATCAGTGTACTTCAAATTTGAGTCCATTCTTCCTGTGACTTTCTGCATGCAAAGTGGGAATTTGCCTTTATGTTGGAGGAATGTTTTGTAAAAACCACTCTTGCTGTACCTCTTCAGTAAATCCATTTTCTAAAAGATAATGGAGCTTAACAGATTATGAATAATGGGGAGTAGTACACTGGTCAAGGTTCAACAGTTATCAGTACTGAACATCCCAGCATATTAAGGTTACCCCTAGGATTCTGAAGAGAATAATAGCTGCCCACTGGTAACTCAGACTTAGAGTGTGAGTACCCAGTTGGGGAAGTGAACTTAGAATCCTGGAATGGATATTACATTCACATGAGTGTAACATACACACACACACACATACACACGCACACACATACATGTATACACACAAGTTAAAACAATGCATATATATACATACATACACATACATATATGTGTGTGTTGACGTAGATGTGTATATATGTATATATAGATGTGTATTGTTTATGTATATGTGTATGTGCATATATGTATATGTGTAGGTATATATATGTATATATAGATATAGGTATATGCATATATGTTTGCATATATATGTATATATATACATACAATAGTATGTATTGTGTTTGCATGTATGTATTTATCATCTATCTATCTATCTGTTTATCTATCTAGTAAGTAGGTCAATCTGTCTCATATTCTGTTCTGTCCTCTGCAGGCTAAGGTCCCTTTTAAGACTTTAAATGGATGAGGCAGAGCCAAGATAGCAGAGTAAAAGCAGGGACTCACTTGAGCTCTCCCCAAACCCCTCCAAATACTCATAAAACAAATTCTAGAACCCACAAAAAGACAGAGAGAAACAAATTTCCAATCCAAGACAACCTGGATGATCTACAGGAAAGGTCTGTTGCACCAGGTTGGGAGAGATGCATAATTCAGTATGGGCTGTACTAGCAAAGACAGGCCCAGCAAACCTGGAAGAGGCCTCAGGAGACTGAACCACAGGCAGCCATAGCAATTTCCAGACATCTCAGCCCATAAAATTCAAAGACAACTTAGAAGGTCAGTGGGAAAGGTCTAAGAGAAGAGCTCTGGTGGCAACAGTGGCTGCTTCCAGCCCACAGTTGGTAAGGGGATCAAACAACTGATGACAAGGCGAATAGAGGTATATATTTGCTAGCACTGAGGCAGGATTCTGTTGCTTTGCCCATACTTGGATATGGGTCACAGTCCTAGGTGGCAGTCCTGGGGCAAGGAGGAGCACTGGCAGAGCAGAACTTGTGGCAGCAGTGGATAGGGAACCTCTTCACAGTTCCAAGGCAGAAGAGTGCTTGTGGTCACTCACAGAACAGAAAACAGGCCAGGAAAGGAGTAAATACCTCTCCTTAGTTCATACCACCTTGAAAGAACTGAAAACTCTCAGGTCCCCAGAAGTATCTCTGAAAAGAGCTGCACAAAACCCCTGAAGCTTGGGAAAGTACACCCTCCACACTGGAAGCAGAGCCCTATGTTAACAAAGAGTTAAAGAGTCAAGTAATTGGCTGGGAAGATGAGCAAACAGTGGGGGAAAAAAACTCAGACTATAGAATCTTACTTTGGTGACAAGGAAGATGAAAACATGCAATCAGAAGACAACAAAGTGAAAGCTCCTACATCCAAAGCATCCAAGGAAAATATGAACTGGTCTCAGACTATGGATGAACTCAAAAAGGATTTTGAAAATCAAGTAAGAGAAGTAGAGGAAATATTGGGAAGAGAAATGAGAGTGATGCAAGAAAATGATGAAAAAAATGAGTCAACAGCTTGTTAAAAGAGACCCAAAAATGCTGAAGAAAATAACACCTTAAAAAAAATAGACTAGACCAAATGGCAAAAGAGGTCAAAAAAGTCAATGTGGAGAATGCCTTAAAAAGCAGAATTAGCCAAATGGAAAAAGATCACTGAGGAAAATAATTCCTTAAAAATTAGAATGAAGTCTCTTGAGTTAGAGAAAAAATTGTCTTAATGTGTATGTAATTGCAAATAGCAACGAAAATAAGTCTTCAATTGACTAGTTAATAATATTTTGATTCAATCTCTTTTCTCCCTTTAGAACTTGTCTTATAGTCTGATTTTCCTTATATCAAGGTACATTTGCCTTTTTTTCAACTTTTATCCATTGTTCCTCCTTTCTTCCTGAAGCACATTTTTCTGATTATATGTTCTTGTTTATTGCATGCTACTATTTCCCCCTAATTTTAATCATACATCATATTTTGGCATGCATTGTACTTCTAACATAAGTAAATTGAATCTAAGGAGCTTCTGTACAATAAAACTGACCAAAAAACTGACATCTATCTTATTATGCATTAGAAAACCTTATTAATATTCCTTCCATATTTAGATGCATGTTCAGATTTCTTTGAAATATATTGTATTTAGTTCTTCTTCCTTTCTTTCCTCTTCTCCCTCAGTACTCCTCTGGAGATTATTAGTCATTTTACCTGAATTCTTAGAATCACAATTTTCAAGTTATAACCACGCATCAATAAAATTATCAAAGATAGTGAAAGATGGAAAAAATTCAATGTTGTCAGGGTTGAGCAAAGACAGGAAAGCTAATTGATTTCTAGAACTAGGATTTGTTCAAGAATCTTGAAAAGAAATATTAATCAATCAAAAAATATGGATTAAATGATTACTATGGGCCAAGAACTCTGCTATGCTCTTCTGATCCTTAAGTATAAATCTGGAAATAGAAGTAGCAGATGACATCTTGCTTACCATCCTGAAACACCAATATGAGGAATAGTCACAGAAGCTCATTCATTCCTCAGAGACTCTCAGATCCCAACTCACAACTCAATAAAACAGCATATCAGCCAACTCTGTTTGCTTTTTTAAACTGCTTATTTTCTTTCTCTTTTTTTTTATTCTTTATTTTAAATATTGCTCCCTGGGGTTGGAGGACAAATTAAGAAAAGGATTTCTTCTAAAAACAAGATATTATTACATTTTAAAAATAGATTCCAGAAATTTGGACTTTAACAAGGTAATGGGAAGGTAAGAAAAGGGAAGGTCTGTGTAAGGAGACAGCGATAATAATAATAATATAAACAAAAGAAACTGAAAGTTATTAGCATTTATATAAAGGAAGTAGTTAGAAGAAATATAATGGAAGAAAACACAATCTTAACAATTTTAACTTTGTATGACAATGGAGTAAACTTGTTAATCAGAGACACAGAGAGAAATGTGTGTATGTAATACATCCATGTGCTTATATATAAATGTTTACAATCTCAAGTATAATATTCCCTTTGAGCAATGAAATTGAGCATCAATATTGCTTGCTACAGAAGATATACATACATATATTTATATTTAACTATATTAATAAATAAGATTTCTCCCCTGACAGGATCTTTGTTTATTGGATCTTTATCCTTCCTCCCCTGTAGAATCTGAGTGAACATTTCTATGTGAAACTTTGATGGAAAAATAAAGCATAAAGTACAAAACACCCCCATAATGCCTCTGATATTTCACTCTGAGAGAACAACCCAACGTAGTTATTTTGTCATCAGTCAGTAAAAGTAGCAGATCTTCTTGGAAAGCCCCATGTCCAAATGAATTGTCTAGTATCCTGTAATGTTTATTATTTCTTTCTTTTTTTCTTTCTCCTGTAAAACTTGCCAAGAATATCTCTTTCTCCCTTCCTCCAATAATAATTTCATAGATGTGTGTATCTGGGCACAAATGGCTGTATATTTATATCACTTACCATCATGGATAAGATACTTCCTATACCCCTTGCTGGCTAACCTTTATTAAATGAGAAAACCTTCCACTTGTCATATTCTCATTAATTGATGAAATAAAAGACATCAAAATATCTGGGAGCAGAGGAATCAATAATTTCTTGATTCCCATCAGTCTTTGTCCTGGAAAATACAAAGGGTAGAGGACATGTCAAACATGTAAGAGATGAATCTTTTCAGGTACAAAAAGCTGTCTTTGTGTCTTACAAATGAACACTCATTTTAGATGAAGATTTGGAGGAGTGAAGAATCCTAGTCCTTACTCCAAATGTCCCAATGCCCTGAGGTACTATATACAGAATATCAATTAACACATCTTTTTGGAACATGTAGCTTTTTTTCCCCCTTGGGGGAAGGGGGAGTTCTTCCTTCTCCCTCTCCATTGCACATGTTATAATTATGCAACCACTCAGAGAGGTATTTGTCACTAAATGTAAAAAGGACTTATACAGAGATCTCTCAGCTGCAGAGATTGGTCCCATTTGACACTTCTTCTTTCTCTAAATCAATGATCGTATGATCCTCTATAAGAAAACTCAACCTAACAACATAAGACATTAAATACATAAAAAAAAATAAATAAAGTAGTTCTAGGGGAAGTTTTATATCTCTAAATGCTTACATAAATAAAATAGAAAAAGAGGAGATCAATAAATCAGGCATAAAACTAAAAAAAACTAGAAAAAGAACAAATTAAAAATCCACAATTAAGCACCAAATTAGAAATATTGAAAACCAAAGGAAAAATTAATAAAATTGAAATTAAGAAAACTATTGAACTAATAAATAAAACTAAGAACTGGCTTTATGAAAAAAACCAATACAATAGATAAACCTTTGGTTAATTTAATTAAAAAAAAGAAAGAAGAAAACCAAATTACTAGTATCAAGAATGAAAAGGGTGAAGCTACCACCAAGGAAGAGGAAATTAAAACAACAATTAGGAATTATTTTGCCCAAATATATGCCAACAAATTTGACAATCTTAGTGAAAAGGATACATATTTACAAAAATATAAATTGCCCATATTAACAGAAAAGGAAAAAAATACTTAAATAATCCCATTTGAGAAAAAGAAATTGAACAAGCCATTGATGAACTCCCTAGGAAAAAATCTCCAGGGCCAGATGGATTTACATGCAAATTCTATCAAACATTTAAAGAACAATTAATTCCAATACTATATATACTATTTGGGAAAATAGGTGAAGAAGGAGTCTTACCAAATTCATTTTATGATACAAATATGGTGCTGATACCTAAACCAGGAAGAGTCAAAAGAGAGAAAGAAAATTATAGACCAATTTATCTAATGAATATAGATGCAAAAATTTAAAAATATTAGCAAATAGATTACAGGAACTTATCACAAGAATAATACACTATGACTAGGTAGGATTTATACCAGGAATGCAGGGCTGGTTCAATATTAGGAAAACTATCAGCATAATTCATCACATAAACACCAAAACTAACAGAAACCACATGATCATCTCAATAGATGCAGAAAAACCTTTTGACAAAATACAACACCCAGTCCTATTAAAAACAATAGACAGCATAGGTATAAATGGAGTCTTCCTTAAAATAATAAATAGCATCTATCTAAAACCTTCAGCAAGCATAATATGTAATGGGGACAAGCTAGAAGAATGTCCAGTAAGATCGGGGGTGAAACAAGGATGTCCATTATCACCACTATTATTTAATATTGTACTGGAAATGTTAGCTTTAGCAATAAGAGAAGAAAAAGACATTGAAGGCATTAGAATAGGCAAATAAGAAATAAAGCTATCACTCTATGCAGATGACTTGATGTTATACTTAGAGAATCCTAGAGAATCAAGGAAAAAAACTACTTGAAATAATAAACAACTTCAGCAAAGTTGTAGGCTATAAAATAAACCCATATAAATCATTGGCATTTCTATATATTACCAACAAAGCCCAACAGCAAGAGATAGAAAGAGAAATTTCATTTAAACTTAGTGTAGACATTATAAAATATTTAGAAGTCTACCTCCTGAAACAAACCCAGGAAATCTATGAACACAATTACAAAACACTGTTCACACAAATAAAGTCAGTTCTAAATAATCAGAAAAATATCAGTTGCTTATGGGTAGGCCAAGCTAATATAATAAAAATGACAATTCTACCTAAGCTAATTTACGTATTCAGTGCCATAACAATCAAACTATCAAAAATATTTTATGAAGTTAGAAAAAATAATAAGAAGATTCATTTGGAAGAACAAAAGTTCCAGAATATCAAGGGGACTAATGAAAAGAAATGCAGGGGAAGGTGGCCTAGCTATTCCAGATTTTAAATTGTACTATAAAGCAGCAATCATCAAAACTGCTTGGTACTGGCTGAGAAATAGAGTGGTGGATCAGTGGAATAGGTTAAATATGCAAGACACAGTAGTCAGTGAGTAAAGTAATCCATTATTTGATAAACCCAAAGATCCCAGCTTCTGGGATAAGAACCCACTCTTTGAAAAAAAAAAACTCCTGGGAAAACTGGAAAAGAGTATGGCAGAAACTAGTCATAGACCAAAATCTCATACCACATACCAAAATAAAGTAAAAATGGGTTCATGATTTAGATATAAAGGCTGATACTATAAGCAAACTGGGAGAGCAAGGAATAGTTTACCTGTCAGATCTATGGAGAACAGAAGAATTCATGACCAAACAGGAGATAGAGAACATTATGAAAAGCAAAATGGCTAATTTTTATTATATTAAATTGAAAAGTTTTTGCACAAACAAAGCCAATGCAACTAAGATTAGAAGGAAGTTAGAAAATTGCGGAAGAATTTTTACAACCAGTGTCTCTGATAAAGGTCTCATTTCTAAAATATATAGAGAATTAAGACAAATTTGTAAGAATACAAGCCATTTCCCAATTGATAAATGGTCAAAGGATATGAACAGACAGTTCTCAGATGAAGAAATTAAAGCCATCTATAGTCATATGAAAAAGTGCTCTAAATTATTATTGATTAGAGAAATGCAAATCAAAACAACTCTGAAGTACCACATCACAACTATCAGATTGGCCAACATGACAAAATAGGAAAATGATAAATGTTGGAGAAGATGTGGGAAAATTGGAACACTAATGCATTGTTGGTGGAGTTGTGAAATGATCCAACCATTTTGGAAAGCAATTTGGAACTACGCCCAATGGGCTATAAAAATGTACATACCCTTTGAGCCAGCAATAGCACTTCTAGGGCTATATCCCAAAGAGATCATACAAATGAGAAAAGGGCCCACATGCACAAAAATATTCTTAGCAGCTCTTTTTGTGGTGGCAAAGAATTGGAAATTGAGAGGATGCCCATCAATTGGGGAATGGCTGAGCAAGTTGTGGTATATGAATGTGATGGAATACTATTGTGCTATAAGAAATGATGAACAGTCTGATTTCAGAAAAGCCTGGAAAGACTTGCATGGTCTGATGCTGAGTGAAGTGAGCAGAACCAAGAGAAAGTTGTACACAATAACAGCCACATTGTGTGATGACTAATATTGATAAACTTAACCCTTCCTGGCAATACAAGGATCTAAGACATCTCCAGAGGCCTTGCGATGGAAAATGCTATCCACACTCAAAGAAAGAACTATGGAAGCCAAATTGTTATTTTTTTCTCTTCTGTTGAGTTTTGTTTCCTCTTTCTGATGGTTCCTCCTATTGGTTTTAATTTTTACTTACAACATCACTAATGTGAAAATGTTTAATATGAATGTAAATGTATAGCCTATATAAGATTGTGCACCATCTTGGGGAGGGTAGTGGGGAGGAAGAGGGAGAAAAATTTTAAACACAAAGGCATGTGGAAGTGATTATTGATAAATCAAAATGAATTAATAAAACATAAAAAAATAAATGTTTAGTAAATGGTTCTCTGTGGGGGGAAAAAGTAGGGAAGATACACTTTTGAATTTTATCTACTTTATTATTTTTCCATCACTTTCTTAAGTGATCAATGAACAAAACATTTACCCAGCCTTGATTTGTAACATTTACTAATTTATGAAGTGTAAAATGTTCACACTGAAAATTTAGCAACCAGGTCCTACAAGCTGATTTGAGCTGACTCCAGCACATCCTTTGAGATGGAGAAAGAATAAGTTGCCTTACAAGGGTCAGAATAAAGTCATATTATAAAGTAATAAATGTCAATACTATTTGACAAAGTTTTATAAAATAGAAATAATAAAAACAAAATTAGAAAAATATAATTATATTCAGTAAAAAAGTAAGAAGTTAAAAAGAAGGAAACTTGTGTAAAAATCAGTAAAAAAAATACATGGAGCAGTCTTTCTTCTAAAAACCCAAGAATATAAACTCCTGAGGGAAGATCTTATTATTAATTTTTAAATTTTTGAATAATATTTTATTTTTCCCAATTACAAGTAGAAACAATTTTAACATTTTTTAAAATTGAGTTTCAAATTCTTTCCTTTCTTTTTTTTCTGCCCTGCCACAGACAATAAACAATTTGTTATATACTACACATGTGTAATCATACAAAACATTTCCATATTAATCATGTTGTAAAAAGAAAATACAGATCAAGGAAAGAATACAGAAAAAGTGAAAAATAGTGTGCTTTCACATGCATTCAGAATAATGTCGTGTTCTGTGTAAAATGTTATTTTGGTTCTACTCACTTCACTCAGTATCAGTTCATGTAAGTCTTTCCAGATTTTTCTGAAATGTGCCTGCTCATCATTTCTTACAGCACAATAGTATTCCATTACACCCTTATATCACAACTTGTTCATCCATTTTCCAAGTAATGGGTACCCCCTCAATTTCCAATATTTTGCCACTATGAAAAGGGCTAATACAAACATTTTTGCACATGTAAGTACTTTTCCAACACTTTTTAAATTTTTTATTTTAAATTTAAATAATTTATTTTGACTTATCTACAACCACTTCCATAAGCTTTTGAGTTTTAAATTTTTGTCCCCTTCCATCTCCCCCTCCATCCCCAAGAGGGTGCACAATCTGATACTGAGTATACATATACATTCTTATTAAACATATTTTCACGTTAGTGATATTGTAAGGAAGAATTAGAACCGACAGGAATTACCACCAGAAAGAGGAACAAAAACAAAAGAAAATTTAAAAAAATAGCAAATAGTATGATTCAATCTGCATTCAAACTCCATAGTTATTTCTCTGGATGTCGGTACCATTTTCCATCATGAGGCCATTGGAGATGTCTTAGATCCTTGTATTTCTGAGAAGGGCTAAATCTATCAAAGTTAGTCATCACACAATGTGACTGTTACTGTGTACAATGTTCTTCTGGTTCTGCTCACTTCACTCAGCATCAGGCCATACAAGTCTTTCCAGGTTTTTCTGAAGTCTGCCTGGTCATCATTTCTTTTAGCACAATAGTTTTCCATGACATTCATAAACCACAACTAGTTCAGCCATTCTGTAATTGATAGGCATTCCCTCAATTTCAAATTCTTTGCCACCAGAAAAAGAGCTACTATAAATATTTTTGTACACATGGGTCCTTTTCCTATTTGTATGATTTCTTTGGGATCTAGCCCTAGAAGGGCTATTGTTGGGTCAAAGGGTAAGCACATTTGTTGTTGTTGCTGTTGTTGTTGTTTTCTTTTAAAGGCAATGAGGGTTAAGTGACTTGCCCAGGGTCACACAGCTAGTAAGTGTCAAATGTTTGATGTGAGACCAGATTTGAACTTAGGTAGTCCTGACTTTACAGCCTGTACTCTATCCACTGCACTGCCTATGCACCTTTTTATAGCCTTTTGGGCAAAATTCCAAATTGCTCTCCAAAATGGTTGGATCATTTCATAACTCCACCAACAATGCATTAGTGTTCCAATTTTCCCACATCTTCTCCAACATTTATCATTTTCCTGTTTTGTCATGTTGACCAATCTGATACATATGATGTGATACCTCAGTTGTTTTGATTTGCATTTCTCTAATCAATAGTGATTTAGAGCACTTTTTCATATGACTATAGATGACTTTAATTTCTTCATTTGAGAACTGCCTGTTCATATCTTTTGACCATTTATCAATTGGAGAATGACTTGTATTCTTATAAATTTGACTTAATTCTCTATTTATTTTAGAAATGAGGCCCTTATCAGAGATACTGGTTGTAAAAATTCTTTCCCAGTTTTCCACTTTCCTCCTAATCTTGGTTGCATTGGCTTTGCTTGTGCAAAAATTTTCAATTTAATGTAATCAAACTTATCCATTTTACTATTTGTAATGTTCTGTTTCTCCTGTTTGGTCATGAATTCTTCTGTTCCCCATAAATCTGACAGATACACTATTCCTTGCTCTCCCAGTTTGCTTGTAGTATCAGCCTTTCTATCTAAATCATAAACCCATTTTTATTTTGGTATATGGTGTGAGATTTTGGTCTATGCTTGGTTTCTGTCATATTCTTTCCCAGTTTTACCAGCAGTGTTTATCAAATAGTAAGTTCTTATCCCAGAAGCTGGGGTCTTTGGGTTTATCAAATAGTAGATTACTACAGTCATTGACTACTGTGTCTTGCATACCTAACCTATTCCACTGATCCACCACTCTATTTCTTAACCAGTTCCAAGTAGTTTTGATGATTGTTGCTTTATAATACAATTTAAGATCTGGAATGACTAGGCCACCTTCCCCTGCATTTTTCATTAATTCCCTTGATATTCTGGACCTTTTAATATTCCAAATGAATCTTGTTATTATTTTTTCTAGCTCTATAAAATAATTTTTGGTAGTTTGATTGGTATGGCACTGAATAAATAAATTAGCTTACATAAAATTATCATTTTTATTATATTAGCTTGGCCTACCCATGAGCAACTGATATTTTTCCAGTTATTTAAATCTGACTTTATTTGTGTGAAGTGTTTTGTAATTTGTGTTCATATAGTTCCTGGGTTTGTTTCGGTAGGTAGACTCCTAAATATTTTATGATGTCCACAGTAACTTTAAATGGAATTTATCTTTCTGTCTCTTGCTGTTGTGCTTTGTTGGTAATATATTGAAATGCCAATGATTTATGTGAGTGTTTTCCCCTTTCTAATGATCTCTTTGGGATATAGATCTAAAAGTGTTATTGATGGATCAAAGGGTTTGCACAGTTTTACAGCCCTTGGTCATAGTTCCAAATTTTTCTCCATGATTTGATCAGTTTACAACTCCACTAGCAGTGAATTATTGTCCCAATTTTCCCATATCTCCTTCAACATTTATCTATTTTTTCATATCAGCCAATCTGATAAGTGTGAGATGGTATCTCAGAGTTGTTTTAGTTTGCATTTCTTTAATTAGTAGTGATTTAGAGCATTTTTTTCATATAACTTGATAGCTTTAATTATTGTTTTCTTCTGAAAGCTGCCTGTTCATATCCTTTTACCATTTATTAATTGAGGAATAACTTGTACTCATAAATTTGACTAAGTTCTCTATATATTTAATCGATTCATTTATCAGAGAAACTTATTACAAAATATTTTCCCCACCTTTCTGCTTTCTTTCTAATCTTGGTTACTTTGGTTTTGTTTGTGCAAAACTTTTTTATTTTAATGTAATCAAAATTATCCATTTTGAATCTCATAATTCTTTCTGTCTCTTGTTTGTTTATATAATCTTCCTTTTTCATTAGATCTAACAGATAAACTATTCTATGTTCTCTTAAATTGCTTATGGTATCACACTTTATGTCTAATTCATGTGTCTATTTTGACCTTATCTTAATACATGGTGTGAGATATCGGTCTATACTTAGTTTCTGCCATTCTGTTTTCTAGTTTTCCCAGTAGTTTTTGTCAAATAGTGAATTCTTATCCTGGAAGCTTGGGTCTTTAAGTTTATTGTATACCTAATCTATTCCAGTGATCCACCACTGTATTTATCAGCCAGTACCAGAGAGTTTTGATGATTATTGCTTAATAATACATTTTTGAGATCTCATACAGCTAGACAACCTTTCTTCACATTTGTTTCATTAATTCCCTTGATATTCATGACCTTTCATTCTTTCAGATGAATTTTGTTATTATTTTTTCAAGGTCTATAAAATATTTTTGGTATTTTGATTAGTATTGTGCTGAATAAGTAAGTTAATTTAGGTAGAATTGTCATTTTTACTATATTGGCTCAGCCTACTCATGAGCAATTAATATTTTTTCCACTTATTTAGATCCAACTGTATTTGTGTGAAAAGTGTTTAGTAATTGTCCTCATATAATTCCTGGATTTGTCTTGCAAGTGGAATCCCAAGTATTTTGTATTATCTAAAGTTAGTTTAAATGGAATTTCTCTTGCTACTTCACATTGTTACTAACTAATAGAAATGTTGGTGATTTATTGGGGTTTATATATATTGCAACTTTGCTAAAGCTACTAATAATTTCAAGTATTTTAGTTGATTCTCTGATATTCAAGGATATTCATCCTTGCTTTAATAAGAATGTATATGTATACTCAGTATCAGATTGTGCACCCTCTTGGGGATGGAGGGGGAGATGGAAGGGGACAAAAATTTAAAACTCAAAAGCTTATGGAAGTGGTTGTAGATAAGTCAAAATAAATTATTTAAATTTAAAATAAAAAATTTAAAAAGTGTTGGAAAAGTACTTACATGTGCAAAAATGTTTGTATTAGCCCTTTTCATAGTGGCAAAATATTGGAAATTGAGGGGGTACCCATTACTTGGAAATCATATCATTTGCAAAGAGTAATAGTTTGTTTTTTTACTCATAACCTATTCTAATTTTTTCAATTTCTTTTTCTTATTGATATAGTGAACATGTCTGGTACTACATTGAATAATAGTTGTGATAATGGGCATCCTTGCTTCACCCCTGATCTTAAGATTTCTATCTTATCCACATTACAGAGAAAGCTTACTGATGGTTTTAGATAGGTAGTATTTATCATTTTAAAGAAAGTTCCATTTATTCTTATGCTATCTAATGTTTTTAAAAGTTGGTATTGTATTTTCTCAAAAGCATTTTCTGCATCTATTGACATAATCATATTATTTCTATTGTTTTTGTTATTGATATGGTCAATTATGCTGACAATTTTCTTAACACTGAATCAGCCCTGCATTCCTGTTATGAATCCTACCTATTCATAATGTATGATCCTTGTCACATACTGATGTCTTGCTGGCATTTTATTTAAAATTTTGCATCAATATTCATTAGGGAAATTGGTCTATAATTTTTTTCTCTGTTTTTTTTTTCATCTTTCCAGTTTAGCTATCAGAAGCATATTTGTGTCATTAAAAAAGATTTTGGTAGGATTACTTATTCATCTACTTTCCCCCAAAGTTTGCATTATTGAAGTAAATTATTCTTTAAGTGTTTTGTAGAATTCACTTATGAATTGAACAGGCCCTGTGGATTTTTTCTTAGGGAGTTCATTGATGGCTTATTCAATTTTTTTATTCTAAAGTGGGGTGATTTGAGTATCTTATTCCTTCTGCTAATCTGGGACATTTATATTTTTGTTGATATTGATCCATTTTGGCATATAATTTGACTAGATAGATGCTGATGATTACTTTAATTTCCTCTTCATTTTCGTTTTTCATAATTTTTCATAATTTTTATATTAAATTAACCAATTGTTTATATGTTTTATTATTTTTTCCCCATAAAACCAGTTTATATTTCTTCATTAGTTCAATGGTTTTCTCACTTTCAAGTTCATTAAGGTTTCCTTTCATTTTCAGGATTTCCAATTTGGTCTGTAATTGGGGACTTTTAATTCATTCTTTTTCGAGTTTTTTTTTTTAAGTTGCATGCCCAATTCATTGATCTACTCTTTCTCTATTTTATTGATATAAGTTTTTAAGAGATATATTTTTATCAAAGTATTACTTTGGATGCATCCCATAAATTTTTGTATGTGATCTAATTATTTTCATTCTATTTAATGAAATTATTGATCATTTCTATGAGGGAGCAGTCTCCAAGCTTCTTGTGCCATGGACTTGGAACCTCTCTGCTGGCTTGAGCCAAGTGCCATGGGGCCTCACTGCTTCCTGTGCCAGGGGCACATGGCCTTGCTACTGTCCTCTGCCAGTCACTGCTGGCCTGCACCAATCTACTGGCTTTTGCTGGGGAAGCAGGGCCTTTCTGCTGGTCTGTCAAATAGTTTGGGTTCTTGCTGCTGGCTTGATGGATATAGCCTACACTGGACTGTACTCTGCTTTTACACCTTACTGATGAACTTCTAAGTTGTCTTAAGCTGGAAAATTCCTTCATCTCATCCTTTTGTTGGCTTTATCATTCCAGAATTCATTCTGAAACTTCGTTTTATAGTTTTTTGGAGGTAAATTTGGGAGAGTTCCAATGAGTTTCTGCCTTACTCTACCATCTTGACTCTGCCCTCCATGATCTCATTACTCAAGAAGAACTTCTGGAATAATAGTTTTATAGAAAATGCTGTAATTTTGCATCTCCCTTTATATATCCAAATAAATTACATATTATCAGGAAATATTTAAAATTGATTATAAAACTCCATTTATATAATATAAATTAAAAGTTTAGACAAGCTTACATGCACAAAATCAATATAAATATAAAACTTATAGGTAATTGATACAAGTCTATGTTCTATAGTAGATTCAAGATAAAAGTATTTAAGCAAATATTTAAAGAGAAAAAATGCAAACTGTCTGAACCATAAGAAAATTATCTAAATCACTAATAATGATGAAACACAAATTAAACTATTCTGAAGTATCAATTTACACCCCTTAAACTTACAAAAGATAGTTATAGTAAATGTTGGAGCATCTGTGGTAGAAACAAAGACAATAATATTCTATTGATGCAACCATTCTATAAAATGACTTGATGTCATAGTCATAATTTTTGTTCTGGGGCTGATGCTACAGGTTATAAATCTCAAGCTGATCAATGGTAAAAAGGTACCACATATGTCCCAATACTTATAGGAAGACAGGAATTTGTAGCAATATTTGTAGCAATGCTCAGTAATGGGGAGTGTGTGTGTGTGTGTGTGTGTGTGTGTGTGTGTGACTAAGTAAGTTTGTGATATGTGGATTTAATGGAACAATATTGCAGCCAAAAGGAATTTTGAAATTGAAGAATTCACTAAAACTGCATTTGCAAACATTTGCATGAACTGGAGAAAAAAGCAGAATCAAAAACAACTATATTAACATAACACAAAAAATTCAGAAAAAGATATGATGTCCAATGATGTTTTCATATGACTAATGCAAATATAATTTCCTTCCACTTGTGGAGAGATAGTGAACTAGACTACAAAATGAGAATGTTATGGACTGTGAAACTGTAGTTACTATATCAGGAAGATTTGCTTACCTTTTTGTTTTTAAAGAGGTGAGTTTATTGGGAAGCTATTGAGATATAAAAATTAAAATAGATCAGACTCGCTACAGTTTTAAGCTAGCTTAAAATAATAACAATTTAATAGATCAATAAAATAGAGGGTGTCCCAAAAGTCTTAGTGAAGTTTAAAACTCCACTAAGACTTTTGGGATGTGGTGTGTGTGTGTGTGTGTGTGTGTGTGTGTGTGTGTATCTGTGTATCTCTTTGTCTATGTCTGTGTGTATGTAAATGAAAATATGTCCAAACAAGATTCATACTACATAAACTGGAGATAATCTCAGAGGGAAGGCACTAAGATTAAAGAGGGCTGGGAAAGACTTGTATAAGGTAAAACTTTAGCTGAGGAGACTTGAAGAAATCCAGGAAGGACAAGAGGAGAGCGGAGGTTTCAGGCATGCTGTAGAGCTAGTGAAAATACCCAGAATCAGGAGATGAAGTGACATTCACAAGGAAAAATTAGACAGACAGTGCCACTGAATCTCAAACTACATGAAAGGAAGTAAAGTGTAAAGATGCTGGAAAGATAGGGAGCCAGACTATGAAGGACTTTAAAATCCAAGTAAAGAATCTCATATTGGGGGGGGGGAGCCAAGATGGCAGAGTAAAAGCAGTGACTTGCTTGAGCTGTCCCCCAAACTCTTCCAAACACTGTAAAAAATAGCTCTAAACAAATTCTAATGCAACAGAACCCACAAAAAGAAAGAGTGAAACAAATGTCTATCCCAAGACAACCTGGATGGTTGATTGGAAAGGCTATAACATCGGGTGGAGAGAGGAACAAAGATCAGCTTGGGCATGCAGGCAAAACAGGCCTCAGAGAAGCTGGAGCAGGCCTCAGACGACTGAATCACAGGGCAGCTGTGATGTTTTCCAAACTTCTCAACCCACAAACATCAAAGAGAACTTAGAAGGTCAGTAGGAAAAGTATGTGACTGTGGTGAGAGCTTAGGCCCAGCCCCAGTCCCTGGTGCAGCCCCAGAGCAGTGGCTCCTTCCTGACCTCCTGGCCCACAGACTGAGGGGGAATAGAGTGGCTGATCAGAAGGGATCCCAGGGATCTCTTTGCTGGTGCTAAGGCAGGATTCTCCTGCTTTACCTATGCTTGGATCTGCATCACAGTTCTGGGTGGCAGTCCTGGGGCAAGAAGGAGCACTGGTGTGGTGCAGCTTGTAGTGATGGTGGAGGGGGAATCCTTCTCACAATTTCAAGGCAGAAAAGAGTACCTGTGGTCACTCAGAGGCCAGTAAAGGAGTAAACCTCACCCTTTATTGTATCACCTTGGAAGAACTGAAAATTTACAGGTCCCTAGAAGTATTTCTGAAAACAGCTGCACAAAATCCCCAAAGCTTGGGACAGAGCACATTCTCCACACTGGAAGCAGATGCCTACCTTAACAAAGAGTTTATAACTCAAGTAACTGGCTGGGATCATGAGCAAACTGCACAAAAAAGGTCAGACCATAGAATCTTTCTTTGGTGACAAAGAAGATCAAAACATACAACCAGAAAAAGACAACAAAGTCAAAGCTCCTACATTCAAAGCCTCCAAGAAAAATATAAATCAGTCCCAGGCCATGGAAGAGGCCAAAAAGGATTTTGAGAAGCAAGTAAGAGAAGTAGAGGAAAAACTGGAAAATAGAAATGAGAATGGTGCAAGAAAATCATGAAAAACAAGTCAACAGCTTGCTAAAGGAGACCCAAAAATACTGGAGAAAATAACACATTAAAAAATAGCCTAACCCAAATGACAAAAGGTGTCCAAAAAGCAAATGAGGAGAATAATGCCTTCAAAAGCAGAATTGGCCAAATGGAAAAGGAATCCCAAAAGTTCACTGAAGAAAACACTTCCTTAAAAATTAGAATGGAGCAATTGGAAGCTAGTGACTTTATGAGAAATCAAGACAGTGTAAAACAAAACCAGAAGAATGAAAAAATAGAAGACAATGTGAAATATCTCACTAGAAAAAACCAACTGACCCATAAAATAGTTCCAGGGAAGATAATTTTAAAATTATTGAACTATTTGAAAGCCATGATCAAAAAAGAACCTAGACATCATCTTTCAAGAAATTATCAAGGAAAACTGCCCTGATATTTTAGAACCAGAGGGTAAAATAGAAATTGAAAGAATCCACTGATCACCTCCAGAGAGAGATCCCCAAAAGAAAACTCCTAGAAATATTGTTGCCAAATTCCAGGGTTCCCAGGTCAAGGAAAAAATATTGCAAGCAGCCAGAAAGAAACAATTCAAGCATTGTGGAAACAATCAGGATAACACAAGATTTAGGAGCTTCTACATTAGGAGACAAGAGGGCTTGGAATAGAATATTTTTGAGGTCAAAGAAGATAAGATTACAAAGAAGAATCACCTACCCAACAAAACTGAGTATTTTTCCTTTGGGGGAAAAATGGACATTGAGTGAAATAGAGGACTTTCAAGCATTCTTGATGAAAAGACCAGAGCTGAATAGAAAATTTGACTTTCAAATACAAGACTCAAGAGAACCATGAACAGGTAATCAGGAAAGAGAGGAATTTATTAACTGTTTACATTCTTGCGTGGAAAGATGGTATTTGTAACTCATGAGACTTTTGTCAGTATTAGGGTAGTTGGAGGGAAAAATATATGTATGTATATATAGATAGATAAATACAGGGCACAGGGTGAGTTGAAGATGAAGGGATGATATCTGGAAAATAAAATGAAGGGGTGAGAGAGGATTATACTGGGAGAAGAAGAAAGGGAGAGGTAGCATAAGGTAAATTATCTCACATAATGCAGACAAAAAAAAAAGACTTTTACAGTGGAGGGGAAATGGGGAAGATGAGAGGGAATGATTGAGTCTTATTCTCATTGGATTTGGCTTAAGGAGGGAATAACAAATACATTTAACTGGGTGTGGAAAGCTATCTTACCCTGCAGGAGAATAGTGGGGGAAGGGGATAAGAGAACAGGGGGATGATAGAGGGGAGGGCAGATTGGGGGAAGGGGTAATCAGAAGCAAACACTTCTAAGGAGGGACAGAGTCAAAAGAGAGAATAGAATAAATGAGAAGTGGGATAAGATTAAGGGAAATATATTTAATTTTTCATAACATGACCACTATGGAAGTGTTTACACTATGGAAGTATACATATGTATAACCAGTATCAAGTTGCTTGCCTTCTCAATGGTGATGGGTGGGGAGGGAGGAAGGGAGAAAATTTGGACCCAAAGTTTTAAGAACAAATGTTAAAAAGTGCAACTGGGAAATAAGATATACAGGCAATGTGGTATAGAAATTATGCCCTATAGGAAAATTGAAGGGAAGGGGATCAGAGAAGAGGGGAGATAGAAGGGAGGGTAGATTAGTGGAAGGGGTATTCAGAATACATGCCATCTTGAGTGGGAGGAGGGATGATATGAGGAGAAAATTTGGAACTCAAAATCTTGTGAAAGTAAATGTTGAAAACTAAAAATAAATAAATTAATAAAACCTGAAATTTTTTATAAAAGATCTGACATTTGATAATATGGGTGATAAAAACTGAAGAAATTAATTGGATAGGGGGATGGCATGATCAGATCCATGATTTCAGAAGACCATTTTTGCAGCTAAGAGGAAGATAAGCTGGAGTAAGGAGATACCTAAAGTGGAAAGACTAACCAGTATGGTTTTATAATAAACTGTGCTTGAGATAACGAGAGCCTGGATCAGGCATGAGATGATGAGATATAGACCAGGTAGTGTCACAGGAGACAAGGGACCACTGAGTGTGTACAATAGATCTTATGAAGGTAGAATCAACAGGAATGGGCAATTAATTAGATAAGGGAGGGTAGATCAGAAAGAACAAGAGATTGAGGATGATACATTGTGAAGCTAGTCGGCTCAGAGAATTACAGTGCTGTCAATAATAGAGAGATTTGGAAGAGGAAAGTGTTTTAGGTTTTTTTGTTTTTGTTTTTGTTTGATTTTTTGTGAGGCCATCAGGGTTAAGTGACTTGCCCAGGGTCTTACAGTCCTCCTGATTCCAGTGCTGGTGCTCTATTCACTGTGCCATCTAGCTGCCTCAAGGAAATTATTTTTGGGGAAAGATAATGTCTTGGGTTTTGGACATGTTGATTTTGAGATGTCTAGGAGGAATCAAGTTTTAGATACTAATGGGAAGGTAAAAATTTGTGACTGGAGTTTAGGATAGAGGTTAGGGCTGGACAAAAATATCTTAGAATTATCAGCATAATTGAATCCATAGGAACCGATGTTGTCACTAAGTGAAAATTACAGAGCAGAAAAAGAAAAGAGGGCCAGGATAGAGCATTAGATGATACCTATCATTACCAGACTCAACCTTGATGAAGAGCAAGCAATAGAGACTGAGAAGACATGATCACATAGTTAGGAGTAAAACTAGAAGACAACAATGTCACCAAAATCTAGAGAAGATTATTAAGAAGAAGGGAATTGACAGTGGCAAGAAGGATGAATATTGAAAAAATACCATTAGACCCAGCAATTAAAAAAAATTGATCACTTTGGAGACAATTTCATTTGTGCATCTCTCACATTTATTCCCTAATTTACACACACACACACACACACACACAAGTTTTCCTTACTCTAGCTTAAGCCTTTATCATTTTTGTCTATACTATTGCAATAGTCTCCTCATTAGTTGCTTTCTGTTTCCAGTTTCTCCTCTCTTCAATCTTTCAAATTAATATTCCTCAGATTCGTATCTGACTATGTCACTCCTCTGCTATGGTCATTGGTCCCTGATGTTTCTAGGATAAAATACAATTATTTGATATTTATTATCCTGATTTATTGAGTAGTGAGCTATTTTCAAAGTCAGAAGAATATGATTTCACTTCCCACCTATGTAGCGTCCTAGAAATGTGACTTTTAGTAAGTCATTTTGTCTTTTAGAGCCCTAGACAGCTCTTAAAACCATTTCTACTAAGTTATAAATAGATTGCAATCTGTGTACATGTGGGGATCAGATACAGTCATAATTATGGAAAAATTAAGAAGGAAGGTCTTCATTCTGAAAAGTAGACTAGAAGACAATAATTACTCTATTGAAATGATGCTGAAATCTATAAAGCCAATCAAGATTCATCCCATGCCTAGGATTTAATTCCATCCTAGATATCTCTGCCTGGATATTCTATAGGTGTATCCTACTCATGATATCTATAATAGAACTCAGTTTCTTCCCACTATTTTCTTCTTGCTCCATAATTGCCATATTTATTTAAAGGGAACCTCCATTTTTCCAGGCACTAAGATTTGCACACTAGAAGTAATCCATGACTCTTTACTCCCACAATTAGTTACACTATAATCTTATTTTCTTCACTTCCTCATTAGTCCCATTCTTTCTACTTATACCATCACAGCACTAGATCAGGTTATCATGCCACTTCACATAGACTGTTGTAATAGTCTCTTGATTGGTCACCCTCTATCCAGTCTTTCTTCTCTCCAATTCATTCTCCATATGGTTACCAAGTTATTATTGCTGAAGTTCATATTATTTCTTTCCTCTAAAAGCTTCATTGGCTCCTCATTATGTATAAGATAAAATATAAACACCTCTGATCAGCACTTAAAATGTTTCACACTCTGACTTCGAAGTATTTTGCTAGGTTGATTAGAAATTCCTTCCCCCTTAACCGCACTACACTCCAGTCAAAAAAACCAACATTTTGTTCTTTGTACAGGACTTTCTATCTCCCAATTCTTTGCCTTTATAAAGGTTTTCCCTGAATCGCAAAATAATCACATTTATCACTCCCTTCAAATTAACTGCAACTTCCTTCAAGATATCTTTCCTGATTATGTGAGATTTAAATCTTTCACAATACTCCCTAAATCACATTGTATTCCTTTTGTGTGGAACCTTTATTCATTTATTTATGAAAATGTTTTATTCATATAGTAGAATGAACTTTTATTAAGGTCTTATACAATTTTCCTTGGATATTGGTATTCCCAGTACCTACACAGTTTCTGGAAACATAGAAGTTGCTTAAAATATTTGTTGTTTTTTTTTTTCCCAGATGTTATTAATTTATTTATTTTTAGTTTTCAACATTTACTTCCACAAGATTTTGAGTTCCAACTATTCTCCCCATCTCATCCCTCCCCCCACCCCAAGATGGCATGCATTCTGAATACTCCTTCCCTTATCTGGCCTCACTTCTATCCCCCCTTCTTCTCTTATCCCCTTCCCCTTCTATTTTCCTGTAGGGCAGGATAGATTTCTATACCCCATTGCCTGTATTTATTATTTCCCAGTTGCATGTGAAAACAATTTTTAACATTTTTTTTAAAACTTTGGGTTCCAAAATTTCTCCTTCCTCCTTACCCACCCACCCTCATTGAGAAGGCAAGCAACTCGATACAAGTTATACTTGTGTAGTCATACAAAATACTTTCATAGTACTCATGTTGTGAAAAAATAATTATGTTTCCCTTCATTCTATCCCACCCCCCCCATTTATTCTATTCTCTCTTTTGATCCTGTCCCTCCTCAGAAGTTTTTGCTTCTGACTACCCCCTCTCACAATCTGCCTTCCCCTCTATTGTCCCCCTGCTCTCTTGTCCCCTTCTCCCCTATTTTCCTATAGGGTAAGCTAGATTTCCATACCCAATTGAGTATGTTATTCCCTCCTTAAGCCAAATCCAATGAGAATAAGATTCATTCATTCCCTCTCACCTTCCCCTGTTTTTCCCTCCACTGTAAAACCATTTTTTTGTCTGTTTTATGTGAGATAATTTACCCCATTCTACCTCTCCCTTTCTCCTTCTCCCAGTATAATCCTCTCTCACCCTTTAATTTTATTCCCCAAATATCACCTATTCATCTTCAACTCACCCTGTGCCCTGTATTTATCTATCTATCTATCTATCTATATATCTATCTATCTATCTATCTATCTATCTATCTCTCTATCTGTCTACATACATATATCTTTTCCCTTCCAACTACCCTAATATTAACAATGGTCTCATGAATTACAAATATCATCTTTCCATGCAGGAATGTAAACAGTTCAACCTTAATAAATCCCTTATGATTTCTCTTTTCTTTATGTTTCACTTGAGTCTTGTATTTGAAAGTCAAATTTTCTATTCAGCTCTGGTCTTTTCATCAAGAATGCTTGAAAGTCCTCTCTTTCACTCAATGTCCATTTTTCCCTTGAAGGACTATACTCAGTTTTGCTGGGTAGGTGATTCTTGGTTGTAATCCTTTCTCCTTTCCCTCTCAGAGTATTGTATTCCAAGCCCTCTTGTCTGTTAATGTAGAAGCTGCTAAATCTTGTGTTATCCTGATTGTTTTTCCACAATGCTTGAATTGTTTCTTTCTGGCTGCTTGCAATATTTTTTCCTTGACCTGGGAACCCTGGAATTTGGCAACAATATTCCTTGGAGTTTTCCTTTGGGGATCTCTCTTTGGAGGTGATCAGTGGATTCTTTCAATTTCTATTTTACCCTCTGGTTCTAAAATATCAGGGCAGTTTTCCTTGATAATTTCTTGAAAGATGATGTCTAGGCTCTTTTTTTGATTATGGCTTTCAGATAGTCCAATAATTTTTATTTTTTGTTTTTTTAATTTTTTTTCAGCCAAAGACAAAGTCTATTAGAACATCCATCATATTGGGCAGACTATTAAGGAGTCTGAAGATGAGTAAGCAGTGGCTAGATTATAAGAATCTGAGCAGTGGTTAGATTTTAAGAATCTTAGCTGTGGCTAGATTTTAGGAATCTGAGGTATGGCTAGATTATAAGAATCTCAGTCGTAGCTAGGTTTTAAGAATCTAAGCATCTTAATGGAGACAAAATATACCTTATATACAGAGAGACTGTGGGAGGGACCTAGGAGAGGCCAGTAAACTGGGGTGTACAGAACTCCTGGGACCTGAATCTCTTGGCCAAGGGAGAATGGAGCCTAGCTAGCATTAAGGGCGGGAAATGGCCTGGGGCCATAAGGAAGCAAGACAATGGAGGGGAGATTGGGTGTAGTCACAATGAAAGGTCAGTTGATGGGATTATAGCCTCAGGTGAACACCAGAGACTTGGCCATGTTGGAAAGTCCAGGGTTTTTTCTTTCTGGGGCCCAGATCCCAACCCCATCATTCCCCCCTCAAACAAATATGAATCCAAATTCTTTTGGGGTAAAGGGTGAAGGTCTCAGCTTCTGAAACTGTTTCCTGCTGTCCCTACCTTGAGGGGGTGTAGAGCTGTCCCTACCTTGAGGGGGTCCCAAAGAGGAGGTTGACTGGAACTGAGCACAGGCTGCATCCAGGGAACAATGGGAGACATTGACTGGTACTTGCTGTTTGCTACCAACTGTAGGTGAATGGCCTGTAGTCTGGAAGGCACAAATCTGATAAAAAAGACTGCACGACCCAGATATAAAGCAGGGACTAGATTTAGGGCCCAACTTTGAGAGGATAAAACATCTTTAGCTCTGTTTGGATTCAGATAATTCAGTTTTCCAAACATGCAGTATCAAATCCACCTCATAGCCAGACTCAGGAAAAGCCAGGTGGGCAACACTCCCTTTCAAAGGAACATAATAGGGAAACTGAGCCAGGAGGATCCCATCTTATATTGAGGCTAAAATTGTCCTCTCAGCATTTCCAAATGCTGACTTCCCACCAGTATCACCTTCACTGAGTAGCTTGTGGCATTTCTCTGAAGATGGTGGATTATTGATTATCACTAGATTATGACCCATCAGACAACTCAAAATAAAATCCTATGAGCTTTTACCTCAAACAGTAAATTTTACTAATCACAGCTTAGGAAAAACTTTTCCAGCATTTACATCTCAAACTTAAATTTATCCTAATGTAAAAAGCAAATCATTAGAGATTTCTATACACTTGCAAATTCTCAGCAAGCCATACATAACCCAAACAAGCTTTTTGGTTAGTTTACTCATTAAAACAATAACCAACAATAACTAAATTATTTTAGCAGTAACAGAATTATGAAAAGTTGCTTGACATTAACTGATACAGAAAGTTCACCAATTTGAAACTTGAAACAAACCCATTACCAATCAGGTGACTTCAGTTTTGTTAAATGCACTTCCAAGTTACTTTACACAGAGAATCAACATCTCATTGTAACAGTTGAAATGATAAATTTAAAAGGGCTTGCTTATCCAAGTTCAGAGGCCAGCTTCTTTAACTTGAGTAGGATGTGCTGAACCTAGGTGATGCTTCCAGGTAAAGGTTGCCCCAAAGCCCAAGGCCATTGCCAGTGGGGCCCATACTGTAGCTACTGCCCCTCCCCCTTTCCTTTCCCAGGTGGGGGAGGGCAAAATTGAAGGTGAGGGGTAAAGGGGTGAAGTTCTCTTCTCCTATGAGAGAGGGGTTAACAGATACCCTCCGGAAGGTGTACCCAGATCCATGGCCTCAATCTGACCCAGTGGACCAAGAGCCTGAGAACATCAGGCCAAGAGCAAGATAGCCTCATAACTGTCTGTCCAAAAAGCACCTTCAAGCCTTGGTGCTTAGAGAGTGACCCCAACTGCAGAGCAAGAAAGACAGGGAGAGGAGTCTTACATACCTTCCAATCTTGGCTGGAGAAGAACTTGGGATTAGGCAGTTTCCCTGTACGGGCCACCAAGATGATGTGGGGGTTCAGGGGTGCTGGGATCCCAAAATCACAGGGATCCTGCCAGAAAGAATTTGACCCAAGCCTTCTTTCAGCCAAAGACTGGGTTTATTAGAACATTCGTCATATTAGGCAGACCCTTAAGGAGTCTGAAAATGGGTAAGCAGTGGCTAGATTATAAGAATCTGAGCAGTGGCTAGATTTTAAGAATCTAAGCAGTGGTTTGATTATAAGAATCTGAGCCACACCTTGATATAAGAATCTAAGCCATGGCTTGATTATAAAAATCTGAGCAGTGGCTAGATTATAAGAATCTGAGCCGTGGCTAGATTTTAGAAATCTAAGCCTTGGCTAGATTATAAGAATCTAAGCAATGGCTAGATTTTAAGAATCTGATCCATGGCTAGATTTTAGGAATCTAAGCCAGTCCAGTAATTTTTAAACTTTCTCTCCTGGATCTATTTTACAGGTCAGTTGTTTTTTCGAATGAGATATTTCACATTATCTTCTATTTTTTTTTCATTCTTTTTGTTTTATTTTCCAATGTCTTGATTTCTCATAAAGTCACTAGCTTCCAATTGCTCCATTCTAATTTTTAAGGAAGTATTGTCTTCATTGAGCTTTTGTACTTCCTTTTCCATTTGGCCAATTCTGCTTTTGAAGGCATTCTCTTCATTGGCTTTTTGGATCTCTTTTGCCATTTGGGTTAGGCTGGGTGTTATTTTCTTCGGTATTCTCTTTGGTCTCCTTTAGTAAGCTGTTGACTTGTTTTTTCATTATTTTCCTGCATCATTCTCATTTCTATTTTTCAGTGTTTCCTCTACTTCACTTGCTTCTCAAAATCCTTTTTGAGCTCTTTCATGGCCTGGTACTGATTCATATTTTTCTTGGAGGCTTTGAATGTAGGAGTTTTGACTTTGTTGTATTTTTCTGTTAGTATGTTTTCATCTTCTTTGTCACCAAAGAAAGATTCTATGGTCTTACTTTTTTTGTGCAGTTTGCTCATTATTCCAGCCAATTACCTGAGCTATAACATCTTTGTTAAGATAGGCATCTGCTTCCAGTGTGGAGAATGTACTGTCCCAAGCTTTGGGGGGTTTGTGCAGCTGTTTTCAGAGGTACTTCTAGGGACCTTAAATTTTCAGTTCTTCCAAGGTGGTATGATAAGGGGCAAGGTGTTTGCTACTTTCCTAGCCTGTGCTCTCATCTCTGAGTGACCACAAGCACTCTTTTTTGCCTTGGAACTGTGAGGATTCCCTCTCAACCACCACTACAAGCTCCACCATGCCAGTGCTTCTGCTTGCCCCCAAGACAACCACCCAGAACTGTGACCTCCAAGCAAGGGCAAAGCAAGAGATTCCTGCCTCAGCACCACCAAAGAGATCCCTGCAATTCCTTTCTGATCAGCCACTCAGTTCTTCCTCTCCCTGTGGGCCAAGCTCAGGAAGCAGCCACTACCCTGGAGCTGTACTGGGACTGAGGCTAGGACTGATCTTTTCTTTCACAACTGTCACATACTTTTCCTACTTACCTTCTAATTTCTCTTTGGCATTCATGGGTTGAGAAGTCTGGAAATTGCCACAGCTGCCTATAATTCAGTCCTCTGAGGCCTGCTCTAGCTTTGCTGAGCCCTGATCTTTACTTGTGCACCCACACTGAACTGCATTCCCCTCCCAGACCTGTGCAATAGACCTTTCCAATCAATCATCTAGGTTGTTTTGGGCTGGAAATTTGTTTTACTCTGGCTTTTTGTGGGTTCTGTTTCTTTAGAATTTGTAGAGCCATTTTTTACAAATATTTGGAGGAGTCTGGGAGAGAGCTCAACCAAGTTACTGCTTTTACTCCACCATCATGGCTCCAACCCCCCAACTTTTTTTTGTCAATCAACTGATTGATTGATTCATAGATTTCTATTCTCAGTCTAAATAATCTAAATTCCTCAATAATATTTCAACTTGTTTATTTTATTTTTTTTAATCTTAGGTCTTGCTGGCTCTTATCTGAATATCCCTTATAATTCTCTTTTCTGGGAAGCCTGCAACTGAGCAAGGGTTTGACCAGTACCAAAAAAGGAGCTGATTTATATAAGATGTTATCACATTACACTCTCTCACTTCTCAATTTTTTTGTCATGTTGATTGACCAAAAATAGTGTGTTTTATAATGAATATATTTTTTAAACTGCTTAATTGGATATCTACATTAGAAACTTAGAAATGTTACTACTTTGAACTTTTTCACAGAAGTTATTTCTTTAGATAAAATGAAGTGTAGCTTTAATAGGAATTTATGTAAAACCTCCAATTCTCTGCCATGTTATGTATTGAATCACTAGGAAATGAGCCAACTTCTTTGACATTAAACTATTGATGTGGCAACATTGAATAATTTGTAAGTCTTATGAGAATATATCTTGATTATAAAAATAGTTTTATGAAATATTCTATCAAATGGAACTGAGTTTTCAAATAATTATGTTAATTCAGACTGCAACTGGTGATGAATTTACTTTGATCATAAAGTAAAATTTTTTACTATCATAAGTAACACCAATATAATCTATTTTTATCATTTTTAATGCATTTATAATATGAAGTCCTGGACAAAAGAACAAACAGAACCTATCTTTCATTGAAAGTATATATATACATATATATATATATTTAATATATACACACATTCACATATATACATAAAGGTACTATATATGTGTGTGTGTGTGTATAGGAACAAACTAAAAAGAATGGCATTTCATATCATCTAAAAGAAATAGAGTTGAAATAGAAAAAAAACTACATTGTTTCATGCACTATTTTGCATTTCTTTATAATTTCAAGAGGCTTTAGAGGGTGTTTGTAGAATAATTAAATTTATAAACACATTAAGGTATAGCTTGATTATTGCATTTGAATATAATTAGATTATTAATTTTAGATGGAATATTATTCTGAAAATTTCATTTCAAAATTAAGCAGAATCTTTCTGTTATTACTGTGCATTAGATAAGACATTTAGTCTTCATTCAGGAATACTAATTTGCTAATTTGATTAAACTAGCTTTTTCCAAGTGAAATTTCCATGTGCATTTGATTTTTATCATCATATTTTCATCAATTTCAAAAGGGATTTTTGTACCTTTTGAAATGATAAATTCTAAATTGTTTGGAGATTTCTCATTGACTGAAAATGATAAAGTTCAAGATAAAAACAAAGGAGAAAAATAGTTTTAGATTTGATTCTAGGTAAAATTATTTTTAAAAAAAATTTGTTAAGATTAATTATAGGCAGTAGTATGATACACTGAATAGAGAATTGGACTTGGAGTCAGGTATGAATGAATTCAATTCTAGACTTAAGCAATTATTAGCCATATGAATGTGGGAAAATCATCTAAACTCTCTCAGCCTCATTTTCTTCATCCATAAAATGGGGATAACTATGGCACCTACATTACAGGGTTGTTATGATTATCTAAGATTCTAAGAGATCATACATGCTTTCCAAACCTTAAAGCACCCTCACAATTTTGTCTTCTTAAGCACAGAGCAGTTCCATTTATACTTAGCCTAATAAATCTATTTTTCTTATCTTTGTTCTTTCTAGCTCAATTTTTATCTTCCATATATGCACATATAGTATTATGATATTAGGGTCAAATATGATAGTTACAGTCTTTGATGCTAAAAAGTATGTCATACTTCATTTCAATGTCTTGCCAAATTTTCTTAAACCTAGTTTTACCATCCTATTACCATTCTTTACCATCCTACCTACCATGTTTCTTTCTACTTTGTTAAGTGATAGTAGTCACAACCAGCCATCATACTTCTTAAAAATGAGATTATATTCTAAATCAGTATTAGATGATCTCTCCACTTGAAATTCCATCTCTATCCACTTGAGATGTAAGTCAAAGTTTTGCTGACTAAGACACTTTCTGGGCTCTTTTTGTTTTGTAGCAGGAGCAACAAAACCTCCATATAATATCATTCCCATCAATGTTAATGTCACTTTTAGTATCTATTTTGAATTTTTCATTGTTGATTTATTATTTATATAGCTCAGGATGGGTCTGCATCAATGGTGCACCATATTTTTATCCTTATTTTGCTTCTTTTTTTAAGAATTCTGATCTTTGCCCAGACAATTTGGGAATTTGTTCATTATATCAAGTCAACAAAGGGATACGGCCTATAGTAACAAAGTATTTCTTGTCTTTTTTTCCATATAATTTATTACTAAAAATTATATATCTCATATGTACATGGTTGTTTGTATTTTGTCTCCAATATTAGAATGTGAATTCGGTGAAGGCAGAGATAATTTTTTTTGTTTGATTTTTGGGGCCATTTTTTATATTCCCAGAACTTAATTTTGTCCCTGGCATTTATTAGTGTTGCTGACTGATCATCTGAATATAATATTTGTATTGTTGTTTTTTCCATATCCAAACCATGTAAATTATTTTTGTATACATTTTATATATAATATAAAAGTGGGAGACTTCTGTGTGATCAACAATTTTTTCTTCTCTCATTCTTTTTTTGCTAATCTAACTTTTCTATATATTTCTCACCATTCTCACCTTTTCACAACTTTGCGCTGAAGTCACAAAGTGTCAGAATTTATGTTAATTTGATGGTTTTTGTTATAGTGATTTTCCATGGAATTTAGCACATTTCTTTAACCTCAGCAACCACTGTTGGTAATAAATTGCAACTAAAAGGCACCCTGTCACCAAAACTTTACCATTAGAACTTCATCATATGACCAGATATTTCTTGTGTCTTTTGGACATATAGTAAAACCATTATCAGTAGCACCTTCTTAGGCCTCTCCATGGAGTACCTAGAGGCAATTCTTGCATTTTGCTGCAAAGTCTGCTTTCTGGTTTATTTATAGCAAGAAAGCCAAGATTGATATGACCAATATATCATGGGATGAGAATCTCACTTTTAAAGTATTAACATATAAAATAAAGTTATAGATAGTTCAAAAGTCATAGGAATCTTACCAACTTCTACTTTTCTTTTCTCTACTCTGCCACCATAATTGCAGAAGCAGTGAATGAGGGAGATACTGTGTTTTTCTCTGTTTTCTTTGTTGTCATTGGCAACAATATCATTACCAAGTGGCTAGTCTACTGTCTATAATCAAGTCTGTCTATACTTTGCTAAATTCCTTCTTGTGTGAAGATAATTTTGATGCCTCCTCCTCAATTTAATCAATATTTTCTATGTTTATTGTGACTGGAAACAGACTCATTACATTACTGGAGCCTTACTCAAGCTTCTGCCATGGCACTCAAGAAACCAGGGTCATCTCCAATGCTACAAAGAGGCATTGGAAGAGGATTTTTTGGAGGGCTTATAATATACATTTGGTGCTCTACTTGTGATATGATTAATCAATTTCTTGCTTCTTTCAAGATTAATAATTTTGCTTGTTCTTCTGAGAATAATGGAGGAAAATGGATCGTTCCAGTATTGCAGTTATTACATTTTATAATTTTAGTAAATCTATCTGAAAGAACAAAAATAGCATGGCATCAGTCTGTATGTTGCCAACAGAAAAAGAAGCATCTCTAAGTAGTTGATCATGTGAGCAACAAGAGTTTTCTGAGTTCAATTTTACCACACTGACTGGTCACCTTGGGTCGATCTTTTGCTTCTTTTCACTATTTTCATGTTAGAATAGGAGTCAAATTTGGCAGATTTTGTTTATACAACTTGATGATTGCATTTTATAAGTAGTTACATACTTCATTAATGGAGTCTTTCATTATATATATATATATATATAAATATATATATATATCCATCTTTCATATGATTCTTTAATGGTATAAAGCCTTTGATCCATTGCCTTTTAATTATTTTTCTGTGTCACTACTGGCAGCCAACCAAGGGTGAGTTTGTTGTTATTGTTTTGATGTCCAGTGGTTTTAACATTTTCACATTATTGAGGAAGCATAGTCTTTCTTATTTTTTTTATCCCATTTATGGATTAGGCAGCTGTTTCTCCAACTGGAAGAAAGCTGGTAAACAAAATATAAGTGCCTTCCTGAGAGTTATATAACTGTTCATAGAAGTATTTATTCAGCTTGTAATGTCAATATGATAATAGTTTTGTTCTATTTTTGCATAATGGCTCTTCAGTAGCATTTCTATGACTAATTGTTTCATTTATATACTACAATAAGATTTTTTAGTGCAAACTATTATGACTAAAATAAATGTATGGGAATTATCTTCCAGTATTCATCATAGCATCACATATACATCTCATGATATTGAAATAATTGAGGGAAACAGGTGTAACTGAAATGAGCATAAGCAATCATCCTACATTTTATTATGTACAATATTCTTTGTAAAGTGTCATTAAAACATCAATTTGTCATACCAATTGTCTGTCAAGCCCTTGAACCAGTGACAATTGAGTGCACAAACCCACCAGATCAACATTAAAAGGTGAAGGGAGTAATTCAGTGGAAATCTGTTTAACTGTTCTTTTCAGCCCTTTAGTTTGGGTTTCTTGACTACTCAAATAAAAGTAGAAACAGTATTTGAAATTTTAGCTTTGGGGACTTACATTATTCAAAAAAATATTTTTAGCAACTATAATTCTCAGCAGAGTATTGAGTACATAGTTAAGCCATAAATAAATAATAGTAATTGATTGATCAATTAATTCCTAATTCTGTCTTCTTCTATCTTTAGTCTCTCACTTGTATAGCTCAACTACTACCTCTATATAAGTAACCAAGATATCTATTGCTAGTCCTACCCTCTGCACTCAACTTCTCTGCTGATCTTTTAAAATATTAAAGTTGGTTGAAGAGCTCCTTTTACTGCAGTCTCTTTTTAAATGATCTCCTTTTGTCCTCACTGGAATTACTTCTCTTGTTGGCTTCATATTTCCTTCCTAAAAGTTTCTAGTTCATTCTTGGTTGATTTATCATGTAGATTTTTACTCCATTTGCTCCTACCTATCTTTCTTTAAACTCTTTAAAACCTTCTCCCTTTAACACACATCCATCTCACATTATTCTTATCTTACATTTTCTTATATCAAATTCCAAGTTAAAGTAGTCCTTTCTTCTCCACATTTGCATGATTTCTAATAAATCAATCAGACAAGTAGTGAGTAAGTATCCACTATGTGACAGGTACTTTGCTGGGTTCTGGAACATTAAAGCCAAAAATAAAACTGTTTCTGATTTCAAAGAGCTTATAATTTATCAGAGATAGACCTACACATTCCTAGGCACATACAAAATAAATACATGAGATTAGGTGGGGGTGGTGATGAGGAGGATAACTAGTTTCCCTTTGTTGGTGATAATCAGATTCCTAATTGGGTTTCCTTTTTTTGGTTCCTCTAAAATTTGAAAGGTAATCTTACTGCATTTGGCACTGTAGGCCTTCCTCTCCTCTTGGATACTCTCTCCTCTCTGGGTTTTTTTTTCATATTTTGTCTCTGTGTGTGTGTGTGTGTGTGTGTGTGTGTGTGTGTGCATGTGTGTGTTCTGGGACTTTTCCCCCTCTATATTCACTTCTTTGGTAATCTCATTAAAGCCCATAAGTTTAACTATCATTTATGTAGATGACTCTCACATCTACATACCCATCCCAAGTCTCTTCCCTAGAGCTATTGTGCCAAATCAGGTAATGCAATTCAACTAGTCAAACTAGATGTCCTGGAGACATCTTAAATCAACATGTCTAAAACTGAATTCATCATATTTTCCTCCAAGCCATCAACTCTTCAAACTTTGCAAAAATTTTTAAGGCATAAGTATGGTTTCACACCTCAGCATTTTTTAACCATCTCACTCCCCTGGACCTCACATACCCATATTGTTGCCAAGTCCTACCATTTCTATGTTTATAATATCCTTATATTCAATTTGTTCTCTCCATTAACACAGCCACCACCATTTTTCAAGCCAGCAACACTTCCCTACTATTTTCTATTGCAATTGCCTTCTAATTTATCTCCCTAACTCAAGACTCTCTACACTCCATTCTATTCTTTATACAACTATCAGAGTAAATTTCCTTAAGCACCAATATGACCAGTTGAATCCTCTACTCAACCAACTCCAATTACTTCCTATTGCCTCTAGGATAAAATATAAACTCCTATGTCTAGCTTTTACAGACTTACACTACATGACCCCAAACACTCCTTCCAGCCTCACTAGATATTATTCCCCATCAGGTACTTTGTGATCCAGCCAAATTGGCTTTTTCTCTGTTTCTTAGTCATGGCATGTTTTTTCCCATCTTCAAACTTAACCCATATCTGAAACATACCTCCTCCTTATCTCCATTGTCATAAAGTTCCTCTCATTCTTTAAGATGAAACTAAGACAACGTATTCTGCGTGAAGACTTTCTTGATCTCCCAAAATGTTAGCTCCTTCCTTCCCAAGCTACTTTGTATTTAATTACTTTGAGTATGTATATATGTAGTTAATTTATTTTTTTGCTATATTTTTTGTTAGATTTGTTGTTTTCTTCATTAGAATGTAAGCTTTCGGACTCAAACAAATAGAGATGGTTTCATTATTTGGATTTGGAATTCCACTGCCTAGGCCAGTTCCTGGTGCACAGTAGGTGCTTAATACATAGTTTTTGATTAATAAATGTTACACAGCTGAAACTTCTATATCAATATGTTTAGGTTAGCTCTTTGTTTTACAAAGGGTGGTCTGTTGGTGTTGAGGGATGTAAGTCAAGAAATGACTTATACACACACATATATGCATACATATGCATGTATGTATATATGTACATATATTAAAAAGTGACAATTACAAGGGTCAATTATGCGAAAATTGTTGTTGGGCCCTGAGGAAAAATATTGTATTGCTGAGGTCCAAGTTATGAATCTGAAAAACTTAAGTTTGTACCATCTGGCAGTAACTGAAGAATTATTAAAAGATGAAGATATTTCTTGTATTTCTTGGCTGTTATCAGAAATTAGTGGAACTGATAAATAATTCACATTTTTTCTCTTGTTTCATTGATTTCCACATAGTTCTACTTTCTTGAGGCATCATAATATTCTATTACATGCACAGAGCATGATTTCTTTTTTAGCGACTCCCTACTGATGGGCATCAAGTACCTTTTAAGTATTCCACTATCAGATAGACTGCTGAAATGAAGATATTTATTTATGACCACTAATTGGATCACTGAATCAAAAGGTATGAAAAATTTAATGGCATTTTTCAAATAATTCCAGACTGATTAACAGAAGTCTCCAAATTTATTCCAAACTCCAACAAACTGATACAGAGTAGAGAAATGATAACCTAGGGAAGACTATATGTGATAAAGTTTAATAATGTAAATTAAAATACAAAAAAGACACTAGAAATCAGGTTATAGAGATTATCTAATATTGTTCCAGGGAATTAATGAAACATATTTCCCTCCTCTCAGTAGATTGCCATCTATGCTATCAGTCATATTAATTGTCTTTTTGCTTTCCTTAACATGTTCTTTCTTATAAGAGAGAATTCTGTGGTTTAAGGAGTGGAGGGCATTTTCAAATGAAAGTAATCTACCAAAAAAAGAAGACTTCAATAAAATATTTTTCAATGGAAATCTATTCTGAATAGAATAAAATGAGCAAAACTAGGAGTACAATGTATATGATAACATAAAACAAAACATCTCTGAAAGAATTGAGAACTCTGATCACTGTAAGCACCCTAAGACTGAAAATGCAGTAGACTTCCCACATTTTTAGCAGAGAGATGCTGAAGTAGAAGTGCAGAAGACATGTTTTCAGACACAACCAACATATGTGTTTTCCATGATTATATTGATTTGTGACAAAAGAGGCCTTTACTTTGGGACAGGAGTGTGATGTAGAAGAGTGAGTATGTGAAATTTATATAGAACAGTAGAGGATGGGATAATGATGAGGATAGGGCTTTGGAATAGACCTGAGATTTCTCTGATATGGGCAAAAATGAGAAGAAACTCTTGCTACCAATTATGTGTATACCTTCCCAGCAAGTTCTAGTGTCAGACCATTGCCTAGAGCACTGAAAGGTTTTATGACTTGCCCAAGGTCATAAAACAGTTTGTATCAGAAACAGGACTTAAACCCAGATATTCCAGGTTCTTAGGTCAGTCTTTTATCTACTACAAAAGAGAAGAAAAGAAAAAAAAGAGAATTATTGAAATATTACACAAATACACAAAAGAGAGCAGAAGAAAGCTCAGAATGGGACAAGCAAGGCAATGTTGAAATGTCATGGTAAATAATGCATATACTTAATTAAAAAATCAAGCACACAATACTGATTCACAGTGTAATATACAATCTTCTTTTCCTATTATTTATATAAAGAAATGTTCTTATCTATTGATGTTTGTCAAACTCATAAGAATTTTTTAAAGTTTGGTTTTTAACAGAACTATAGCAAGGCAGCTAGGTGGCACAGTGGATAGAGTGCTGGGCCTGGAGTCAAGAAGACTCATCTTCGTGAGTTCAAATCTGTTCTCAGACAGTTGCTAACTGTGTGACTCTGGGCAAGTCACTTAACCCTCTTTACCTCAGTTTCATCATCTGTAAAATGAGCTAGAGGAGGAAATGGCGAACCACTCCAGTATCTTTGCCAAGAAAACCCCAAATGGAGTAACAAGGAATCAGACATGACTGAAAGAGAAGTAAAATATTATTTCAAAGCATTTCACTCATAGACATATGATCAAGAAGAACTCTAAGTTGAAATACAGATTGTCAATATGGGAAATATGATCGGGTTTTTAAGGATTTTGTTAACTATGTCATATATGAAGCCATGTTGATTTTGTTGATCCAAGCAAGGCCATTGTGTTACACACTGATTCCAAACTGAGTGGCTAGGGAGTCATTTTGCAACAGAACAAAAATAGCCACCAGAAGTCTATATTTGGATAGAATTCCATAGCATTGAAACCTGTCATTTTATCCACAAATTTTAAGATCTTAGTTTTCAAGCACACTGTCAAAGAAAAGATTCAGTATGCTATTCAAAGGTTGATTCAATTATTGATAGATAACACCTCAGTAAAATCTATCGTGACAATCAATAAATTGAATGTCAGAAGCTAGAGATGGGTTTTCATATTGGTCAAAGCAGGTTCAGCATGAATTATTGGCTAAGCAGTGTGAATATGGATGCAAATGTCTTTTTCCCCAAAATACTGGGCAACAGAAAACATGCCTACCAAGGTGATAAAGACAATCTGCGACATGATGAGTTTCTGACTGCTAAATAACAATAGATAGTCCTTTCAGTAGGAGTAATATCTGTATCTATGGACCATTTTTCTCTGCACAGGTTGAAAATAGACAATTGTCATTGAATTCAAGATAAGGATATAAGTTTAAGAGAAGTGATTTAATCCAAGAAAAAAATATCTGAGCAGCTAGGTGGCACAGGGGATAGAGCACTGGCCCTGGAGTCAGGAGGACCTCTGAGTTCAAATCTGGCCTCAGATGCATAATACTCATGAGCTGTGTGACTCTGGGTAAATGACTTAACCCCAATTGCCTCACCAAAAAACAAAAAACACCTCATATTTATCTTAGTTCATGTTTATTTTAGCTCTGCTGAGATCACACTTTTTTAGGAAGTGTCCTTTATACTTCATCCTACACTGACTGCATCCGTTACAAATTTATGTTATCTAATTTCAACTGGACCCTCATTGATTTTTCTCCTCCCTAATTGATTTTCTATCTCACTTCACACACCTTTTGTTCAGACTTCTTTTTTTTTCCTCAACTCTCACATAACACCCCTAAAGCACACCCTATCAGCCAAGGACCACACTTCATTCTTTACTGTCAAAATAGAAGCAATTTAATTTATTTCTCCCCTTCTCTATCTCTTAAAAATCTCTTGAAATTATTATCCATTCTCTATTCCAGTTTCTGATGAACAATTTTCTTGACAAGACTTGTGTCTACATTATTCCTGAGCCCATCTTCTCATATATTTTCTAGTCAATTGTTTCCACAATCACCTCCCTCCACCATCTTGAATTATTCCATACCTACTGGCTCCTACTGAGTAGATTATAAACACATTCAAATTTCCCTCATCCTTAAAAACAAAATAAAAAGCACTACCTTCAAGCAAACAAAAACCCAACATTCAATCTTTTATCCTATACTTCTTTTTTTCCCTTTTTTCAAACTTCTAGGTAAAAAAAATCCTTTTTACATTCATTGACTCCACATCCTGTGTTTTCACTCACTTCTAAATCATTTGCAATATGTTTTTTTTTTTTAATTCAGTACTCAGCTGCAACTGTTCTATCCCAGATACCAGTGATCTTTCATTTTCCTATTTACTATATCTGGTGATTTTTGAAAAATTAGTTATCATCATTTTGACCTTTCTGAAACAGTGTTTATTACTTCTTCTCCTGGATAGTATTTCCTCTGCACCTCTCACCTCTCCTCTCCTCTCCTCTTCTCTCCTCTCCTCTCCTCTCCTCTCTTTTCCCTTCCCTTACCCTCTCCTCTTCCCTTACCTTCTCTCAACTTTCTCATTTGACAACCTCATCAGGTTCCATGTGTTTAATTATCTCTATCCAGATGAATCCTAGGTTTAAATATCCAGTCAAAGTCTCTCCTAAGCTTCAGTTTTATATCTCTCATTGCTTTTTAGACTTTTCAAATTAGAAGAGACATCAAACTAGACAGGAGTCTCAAAACTAAACATATACAAAATAGATGTCATTTTTCTTCCCAAGCTACCTTTCTAGTGAACTTTGCTTTTTTTTTTCAGTTGAAGGCTCATTCTAGTCACGTGGGATCATTCTTCATTCTTACCTACCCCAGATATCCAGTTAACTACCACAACTTATTGTTTCTACCTCTGTGACATTTATCATGTATTTTCCTTTCTCTACACTGGCACAGCTATGGTCAATTTTGTTCAGGTCCTCATCACCTCTCATCTGAACTATTACAATAGTCTCTTAGCTGTTGTTTTCTTTTTTTTTTTTTGTCCTCAAATCTAGTCTCACTCTAATCTATCCTCCATATAGGCTCCAAAGTTATTTTCCTTAAATATAATTTTATAGATATCAATTTATTCTTGCTAAATTCCAGTGATTATCTGTTTCTTTTAAGGTAATACATATTCTTCTTTTGGGCAATATATAGAAACATATATTTCTTTTAAGGTTTTATGTAATTAATATATTTCTTTTAAAGTTATATGTGTATGCATACATATATGTGTATGTATTCTTCTATTTTGCATTTGGTGCTTTTAAAAGAAATTTTCCTTAATCTATTTTTCCAGGCTTATTTTATATTATTTCTTATCAGTCTTTCTACAATACAGCCCAACTTCCTTTTTTCACATATGATACACCATAACCCAACTCTCTGTGATTTCATTAGCTATCTCCCATAAATGTAATGCGCTCCTTGTTCACCTCTACCTCATAAAATTCCCAGTTTTCTCCAAGATTTACCTTGATTGTTACCTTCTCCATGAAGCATTTCCTTATCCCTTCAGATACTAGTACCTCCTTCCCCCAAATCACCTTTTGTATATGTGTAAATAGAAATAGTAGATATTTATCTATATCAGTACATATAGACTGTGTCTATCAATAGACAGATAGATATTAGAGATGATAAAAAATATTGACAGTGGTACACAGTAGTGGCAATATTGGGCAAATTCAGATTATCTGTTGACTGATTGTTACATGTCCAACTTTTTAGTTTTGATTTTCTGTTTATTTTTATTAGAAATTACTTTCTTATGGTTCCTGCAAGTCCCTCTCAAAATTAACATCATATACTTTATTACAAAAGGTTATCCTAAACCACTTTCTCACCTAAAATGCACATAAAAAGAGAAGAGTGAAAATGGACCCTTGACAACAGAACTGATGGTGAAGGGACAGGCTTAAAATACCATTTAGTAAACCTCACAATACCTCATTTAAAGAGGAATTAATACTTTCTCTTGAACGAGATGGCAGAATTGGAGGGCACACAAGATGGAGGAAGAATATAAAAGGAGATATGTGATAGAACCTAATCAAGTTAATGAAGGAAGATAATAAAAATGAAGTTTTTTTTTTAAGAACAAGGCACTAAAAATAAAAAAGAAAAAACAAAGACGAAGCAAAACAAAACGAAGGGAGGGATGGGATGGAATATTTTCAATGACTAGTTAGCTGAGGGGAAATAAGAAAAAAAGATAGAAAAGTTGATAAAATGAAGAAAGAAAATGGAATAAATAAGTTAAAACCAAATTTAAATACTAACAAAAGGGATGACTTTCTGGGTGACAGAACCTGAAGGTGAGGAGGAGAAGAGATAGTAGGAATAGTACCTTGCCTTAAACTGGATTAAATAAGAATTAGTGAATAAATAAAATACTGTCTTTGAAAAGAAAAAGATAATAATCCTCTTCAGAAAAAAAATATTAGGGACTCATGGAGGAAAACATAAACCTAACTCATAACTTAAAGTATTACTGTATTAAACAATCTAATAAAATGAATAATAGTAACAGGTTGAAAAAGAAATCAAACTCAATAGTGTGTTTATATACCTAAGAAACAAAGACATACACAGAATAAGACTAAAGGACTAAGATAATATTTACTGTGAATCAGATAATTACAAATACTCGAGTTGTTGTCATACTATCAGACACAGAAAAAAAAGCTGCATAACATAAAAAATTGATAAAGAAAATACACTATGCAGAAAGGAACTACACAAAAGAAACTATGATCAATATTTAATATATGTGTTCCACTTACCTAAAATCTAAAGTTACAAGGGAAAAATTAACTGATTTACAAGAAGACATAATAATATAATAGTGGCAGAAATGTCCATCTCTCAATTTTGGATGACTCTGACAGAAAAATGTACAAAAGGGAAAATATACATGTAAACAAATTCTAGAGAAACCAAAATTAAAAGATTTATGGTGCCTTCTAAATGGGACTGCTGAAGAATATATGTATTTCTCATCACTCCACTCATTTTTACAAAAATTAACCATGTATCAAGACAAAACATTGCTAACAAATTAACAAAAGACACAAACAGTAAACACGTACTTTACAGACAATAACAATAAAAATGATGTTAACTTCAGGAAGCACACAAAGAAAAAGACACAGAACTAAATGGTGACTTAATGAGATCCCAAATAATGAATATGTCAAGAGCAAATCATAGAAACAAATAATAATTACGTAAAATAGAATAATGATAAAACAGCATGACAAAATTTCTGAGTTTCAACTAAAGCAGTCTTCAGAGGAAAAGTAATTGACATATTTAATCATATTAAAAGCAAAAGAATTCCTAAGATAAATAATTATCTCAATATATGCAGAAAATCCTTTAGCATAGCAATCCTACATTTATGCTAAAACCATACAAAGTGTAGGGACCATGAAAAAAATAGGAAGATTCTAAATATATAATAAAAATGTGTGCCTAAAGCCAAAAGCAGCTATCATGTGCAATAAACACACAAAAAATGATCCATTTTACAATTAATTTTACTCTCTATCTCTGGTTTATTAATAAATTGTTTACTGATACACAATTCTGATAAGTATTTTAATCCATGTTCTAATTTTGATATAAAATCTCTCTCTATATTTAGGTTATGTATCCATTTTGAACTTATCTTGGTAAACAGTGTAAGATATTGGTCTATGCCCAGTTTCTGCTATATTTTCTAGTTTTCCTAATAAGTTTTACAAAATAATGAATTCTTATGCCAAAATTTTAAGTCTTTACACTTAAATACAAGATTATTGTGTTAATTTGCTGCTGTAAATTATATATCTACTCTATTCCATTGATCTACATTTCTATTTCTTAGCCAGTACCAGATTGTTTTGATGATTAGTGCTTTATAAGATAGTTTAAGTTCTGGTACTGCTAAACCTCTTTCATTTGCAATTTGTTCTCATTATTTCCTTTCCTATTCCTGACTTTTTATTTTCCTAAATGAATTTTGTTACTAGTTTTGCTAATTTAGTAAAAAAAAAATGGTAATTTAGTTAGGATATTAATATACAAATTAGTTTGGATAAGATTGTCATTTTTATTATATTGACCCTGTCTACCCATGATCAATTAATATTTCTCCAATTACTTAAGTCTGATATTATTTGTATATTTTTTAATCTATAATTTTGTTTATATAATTCCTGGGTTTTTTTTTTTGGCAGGTGTACTCCTAGGTATTTTATACTGTCTAGAAATATTTTAAATGGGGTATTTTTTAAACCATCTCTTTTTGCAGAGTTTTATTTCTGACATATATGAATGCTGGTGATTTATATGGATTTACTTTATATTGTGCTACTTTGCTAAAATTATTTATTGTTTTAACTAGCATTTTAGTTGAGTCTTTTGGATTTTTCGATTATGTCATCATATCATCTCCAAAAAAAGAAATTTGATTACTTCATTCCCTATTCTGATTCCTTCTATTTCTTTTTTTTCTTATTGATAGTGCTAGGATTTCCAATACTATATTGAATAATACTGATGACAGTGGACATCTTTACACCTGATGTTATTGTGAAGGCTTCTAGTTTGTCTCCATTAAAATAATGCTTGCTGATCTAATTGACAAAATAGAATCTTATCCAGAGTAGTTTTGGAAAATTTTAAGATAACACTTGGGATATTCAAAATCAATTACAGGATTTCTTATCAGTTTTCTTCTTATTTACCATCAAATAATTTCTCTGGTTATTAGAGATCAACAAAGAAAAAATAATAAGTTGAATGATTTTTAAAGGGAGGGTGATTATATTTTTCACATTTGAAAAAATAAGTTTAGAAATTATATATTTTATATATATATACATTAGGTATAATGATTTAGTCAATAGATATAGATATAATGCATCTCACTTTATGGACAAAATTGCTAACAAAGTCAGGTATTTATTTGCTTATTGAATCATTATATA
>NW_020954570.1:16659675-16734675 GCF_900497805.2 Vombatus ursinus | reverse complement strand
AGAAAAATATACACCACCTAGTTAACTTAGAGAAAGAAAACACAACCACAAAATCACAGGAATTATGGTTTTGCTAATACAATAAGGCATAATTAAGTAATAACAATGCCAATAACAAAAACTTTTATTTACATAGCACTTTTGTTGGAAATTGCAACTTAAGGAAGGCAGCCTAGCAGTACCAGATTTCAAATAATACTGTAAAGCTACATCAGAACAATTTGCTACTGGTTAAATAATAGGATGGTGAATTAATGAAGCAGATAAAAAAGCAAATCAATATAATATTCTATTGTTCGATAAACCCAGAGATCCCAACTATTGGGCTAAGGACATACTATTTGACCAAAACTGCTGGGAAAACTGGAAAAGAGTATGGCAGAAAGTAAGTACAGCCCAACATCTCACATTATATAAAAGATAAACTCAAAAATGAGACATAAATTACACAAAAAGGATAATATCATAAGCAAATTAAGGGAGCATTGATTATTTGTCCATGGACAGAGGTTGAGTTTGTGACCAAACAAGAGAGAGAATCAGGGTTGGTAAAATGTTTAATTTTGCATATATGATTTTGTTAAAAATGCATAAATAAAACCAATTAAAGCCCAAACTACATGAAAATCAAGGAACTTGGAAAAATAGCAGATTTTTTGTGGTGGCAAAGAATTAGGAGCTGAGGAGATACACAGCAACTGGGTAATGACTGAACCAGTTATAATATATGAATATGATGAAATCGTATTATACTGTAGGAAAGTATGAAGGAGATGGAAATTGCTATTGCAGAAATATTTTTGTGTAAATTCATATTTATGATGAGAATAATATTTCTTACCTTCTTAGTGGGTGGTGGGAAAGTAAAGCTGAAAATAAATAAAATAACCCCAGATTGCAACTACTCTGTAAGGAGCTGATGTATTCTATTTGCCTTCCATTCAATAAAGAAATTCAGTTCAGAAATTTAGTAATTTATCAGTGGTCATTTTTAATTGCATTTATTTATTTGTTTTCTATTCATCCATTTATTCCTTAAGGACAATTAGGTGGCACAGTGAACAGAACAGAGACCTGAGTTTGAATCTGGCCTCCAACACTAACTGTGTGGCCCCCAAGCAAATCATTTATCCTTTGTTTACCTTAGCTTCTTCTTCTGTGAAATGGGGATATTAGAAATAACCTCTCAAACTTGTTGTGAGAATCAAATGAAATAATATTTGTACATTGTGCTTAGGACAGTGCCTGGCACAAAGCAAGTACTATGTAAATGCCAGCTATCCTTATCCTTATTATTATCATTCATGTATTTTGGACTGGACCTGTCATTTCATTGTTGTGGAATATGTAGCAAGGAAACTCTTCATCCCATTACAAATCTATCCTGGATCTGTAATTTATAACACTACAGAATTTCCTGGGATACTAAAAAGTTAAATCACTCACTCAAATTTTCTTGGTCAATATGTGTCAAAGGTGGCAATTCAACACGTTTCTTTAATTGAGAGAATAGGACCTTATTCATTGCACTTCTCTGTCTTTCTCTCATGTTCATATTATTAGTCTTTTTCAGAGCACATCCTTAAATCCAGGTTTTGTGACTCTCAAATCCAGTGCTCTTTTCACTTCACCATGATTATTAATATAAAATCAACTGCAATGGGTGCTGATCTGTAAATGCAACAGGAGTTTAGAGAAATACATATTCAAAGGAAAAGCTGAATTATAAAATTAAAAATACTAGATGCCAAATCTGGAGCTTCTCAAGTTTAGAATCTGAATTTGATGGCACTGTGACATTTATATTCCTGTTTCTTGTAAAGATCTAAAATAAGTATTAGTAGAAAACACTTTGGGTCTTGGATGCTACCGCAAATTATAGCTGATATTTTATATTTTTGTAGTGTTATAATTTTGAGTGCAATTTAGTATAAAAGCTTAATAAAACAAAAAGTTTAAAGTATAGGTAGTATATATGCAGATATATGCTATATTATATATAGTAATTATATTAAGGACAATTGAACAAGATATGGTAGGATGCCTCTCAATCATTTGGAAGTTATTATGCATTAGAAAAGATTGTAATAGATTTTGAAAAGCTGAGTAGCTCCTTTAATCTCTTTTGCTTTATATTGCTGAAGAGGGAGTCCTTATTTCATCATTTCTATTTATTCCTTTAAGAGCACAGAAATGGAAATCAAAACTCAGACTCTACTCCTGATCATCAGTTACAACTTTATCCTCTTCTAGTCTTACCTTTCAAATATGTAAATTTTGCAAATTTTAGCTTTTCGTGTTGTGTGCAGCTGTTTCAATTATGTCTGAAGCAGTGCGGCCCAATTTGGGGTTTTCTTGGCAAAGATACTAGAGTAGTTTGTCATTTCCTTCTCCAGCTCACTTTGTTGATGAGAAAGCTTAGGCAAACAGGGTTGAGTTACTTGTCCCAGGTCACACAGCTAGTAAGTGTTTGAAGTCGGATTTGAACTGAACTCAGGTCTTCCTACTTCCAGTCCTGATAACTCTATCCACTATAAGACCCAGCTAACCATAGGATTTTGGTAGTGAAGATCAAATGACCTACTGCTATGTTAACCTCTGATTCCTATTAATTTTTTCAAGGATTTGCATATTTCTTTGCCTGACCCTGACTATCAGGTCCTGATTTCCATGATTCATATCTACCCTCTTTTTTGATGTACTAGAAATGAAGAAGTCTTGAAATGGGAGTATGAAAATTGGTAGCTTTGAAAATTCACATCAAGATTGACTTTTAGTATCTGCCTGAATACTATTTTCCCTTCATAAAATATAGCTGTTGTTTTTGTTTTTAATGATTTTTTTTGCCTATAATTCTACAGATTCCTGATTTTTCTACTTTTTCCTGATTCAATATTTTCATGCATCTATTATTTCATCACTTTATTGAATCCTACCAATGGGCAATATTCCAACCCTTAGATGCCATTTTATCTGATGTGGATCTTGTCTATAAATCATCTTCAGGAATTCCACCCAAAGTAGGAACTCCTTGGCATTGCATTGGTGCAAGTGAAACACATAATTTCCAATTAGTTTTCCCTTGCTTTCACCATGTGACTGCCCACCATTTTTTGGCAGGTCATATACATTTCTGATAACATCCTTTGTACAAATTATCCAATATAATTTGCATCCACAAAATATTATGACTTAAACTATCACATGTCTCTCCATTGGTCTTTAGGTGACTCTCAGTTTTAATTCTTTGGAGACTATGTAATCCCATCTCGAACAAACACACAGATCTCCAAAACACACATTTCTAGACCTTTCTCTTTCCATCTTTCCTAGCCTTTCTTTACAGTTCTTTTCTCATAAGTCTCACTTCCGTGACAGTTTTTTTTTCTACCTTTGAAACCTTTTTTCAAATAATACCCCTTCAGTGCTGAAATTTGTATGTGGTGACATTAGTAAGCAAATCCTTAAAGAATAAGGATACTTTTGGGGCAGCTAGATGGTGCAGTGGATAGAACTCCTGTCTTAGAGTCAGGAGTACCTGACTTCAAATGTGACCTCAGACACTTGACACTTAACTAGCTGTGTGACACTGGGCAAGTCACTTAACCCCGGTTGCCTCACCAAAAAAAAAAAGAAGAAGAAGAAGAAAAAAAGAATAAGGATACATTCTATCATACAGACATTGGATGAACTGCCAAAGACTTTGTATTGCTCTTCTAGTCATTCAGGGAACATGTCCATTAGTGTATGTTAAATAGATTGTATCAATCAGTATCATGTATGCTCCACTTATAAAGGCCCAGTGTTTGAATCAAAGTTCTAAGGAGAATAACTGACTAGAGGTAAAAGGAATAGTATTATAAATGCATTGAAAAAAACAATTTTTGTTTGCATAGAAAGTTCCTGTGAATGCCATCTGTTTGAGCTTGTCAAGCTTAATTAGATTCTATGAATACAGAACAGTAAATGCTAAACTCATATGGAATACCCCAAGTCTTCTTGTCCACGTTCATTCTATTTCTCTAATATATACTCTTTTGCTTTGATTTAAATCACTTTATAATCACATCTGTTTAATTCCACTGGATGGGAACACATCCCCTGGCAATAAAAAGTTTGGCAGCTTTACTTGTTGCTATGACTACTTAAAACCTTAGAAATTTGTAAAGGTGGCACGTAGAGCACTGATAAACTCTATCATCAACAGAACTGATAACCAGGCTAAAAATGTGGAGACACCTTATTTCAGTTCTTTTTCTCCTGACAATCTGAATGATACATATTGATTTATCCATTTATCCAGCCTAAATTTCTATAAGATAAAATCATGCTCAATTGTATTTAGATTTGTCTTGAAATTAATCCATACTATGTTTAGTAAATACTATTTCCCCTGCTAACACATATGTAACAAAGTTTTGTTTTAAATGGCCAAGAAGAGAAATGGTGAACCTGAAAATCAGATAACATTGTGAAAAACTCATTATTTCAAGCATGTCTTTCAATTCATAGCATGCAGTGTAGTTAATGCACCAATTGATTTCTATTTTCTTCTAACAAAATTACTATTTTGTTTTGTTACCCACTGAGACTGAAAACAAGTTTAAGGGGACACATTTTGAGCAATTTTCTTTTTTGCTACAATATCATCTAAAATGTGCTTGTGAGAATTAACCTTTGCATAAAAACTTCTTGTTCATTTAATTTTTTATTGGTTTGCTAATAATACTGTTCATTCAGGATTACAGATTGGTAAACACCAGCTGGAATCTTGCATTTCTTACTACCATCTCTAGCAATTATGTTTTTTTAAAGATAATAAGAGCATAATATTTATACATTTGTTATTGTAAAAACAAATCTTAAATATTTTATCATATCAGTTGCTAGTAAAAGAAACCATTTCATATTAACCAAAAATAAACATTTGTGAAATGAATGTACAGATTAAAAAACTATCAAGCTACCTGTCTTCCATTACTGAAAACTGATGGGGTACTAGAATGTAAACATTATTCAATTTATTTTAATTTCTTTAAATAAAGTTAGTTATCCCCTGATGTTAATAACTGGGATTGCTTGGGAGATATGAATATACATATGGCTACATAGTTACTGATGGCTACATAGCCACTGATGGTGAATGTACTGAAAACACATGAAAGCAGGGACATATTTTATATCAATTTTATGTTGCTCTTACATTTAGCATAATGCTTTACCCAGAATGGGTAGTTAATAAATGTATGTTGGATGTATGTAAAATTAAACCTGGAATAAAAACAATTACATTTGCTATTGAAACTGAAGACTTGTCATTTATATTTTTTAACTTTTCTTTCTTTTCTTTACTTAGTTAGTTTTCAACATTCACTTTTATAAGATTATGAGTTCCAATTTCTTTTTTCCCTCCCTCCCTTGCCCCCTCCCCAAGGGGGCAAACAAGCAATCTGATATAGGTTATACATGTACAATCATAATATATATTATATATACATACACACATATATGTATGTTATATATATATAATTTCCACTTTATTCATGTTGTGAAAGAAGAATATGAACAAAAGGAGAAAACCGTGAAAAAAAAAAAAGAAAAAATAGTATGCTTCAATCTGCAGTCAGACTCCATAGTTCTTTCTTTAGATGTGAGTAGCATTTTCCATGATGAGTCTTTTGGAATTGGAAGACTTGTCATTTAGAAGAAAAACATAAACACATTTACCAAGCAAGTCCTTTCTTATAAAAGTACATATGTATTTTAATGAAAATAATTGACCAGAATAAATACAGGCATACCCCCTGAACCTTTTTCTGCTTTAAAACCTAGTATAGAAAAGAGATTGATAAGGAAAAGGATCAACAGAGGCATGGTATAAGGAAAAGGTCGGTACAATTTTTGTCTAAACATACTCTTTACCGCTGTATGCTGATGTGGTTTCTATTTCTAGTCTTCCCTCTGATGTCAGAAGTCTCTAGCATGTGCACCCTCAAAGTACTCTAGTCTAAATGGTCTGTATTACCACACTCGTTAAAATGTAAAGTGCTTAGTAATCACAAAGGGCAATTTAAATGTTATTATTACTATTAGAGTATCTAGTATGGATATGTGTATATGCACATGTGTATACAAACATACATATAGAGATATACATACATGTAAATACACACATGTGTATATGAACACACACAAATGCATATCTACATATATATGTGTACATGTAATGCAGAATTCCTCATAGAGAGAACTCACTTCATTGATAGAGATTTTTCTCTTGAGTTATCTGCCTTTTTCCTGTCATGATTTGTAGTAGCAATAAAGCATTTACTGACCTATAATAATTCTGTGTTCTGTGTTTTCCCCTACCCCCAAGAGTCCAACGGGTGAATAGTGCTATAAATGACCAAAATAGAAAAGTCAAAAAAGGTAACAGGTTTGGGGGATAAAGTCAGTTTAATCTTAGATATGTTGAATTTTAGGTACATATGGGATAGCAAGGTGGATATGTCTTACAGGTAATTAGAGTTAATAAAATCCTACATTTAGAGCTAGAATTACCTTAATTTCATCCAACTCCTTCATTTTACTGATGAGGAAATTGAGGCCTAGAGAGGTTATGTGACTTGGACAATATCATACAGATAGTAAGTGTCAAAAGTAGCTTTGAAAGCCAGGTCATCTGACTGTAAGCCCAGAATCCATTCCTCTATGCCAAATTTGAAGCTCAGAAAAAAAAAAAAGATCAAGGCTTTAGATACAAATTTTTATTCTCAAGGGTTATGGCTCAGATCATTTATCATGATGGAAAACCTTAGGTTCAGCACCAGTGCCAGCCTGTGTGCCATCTGAGAACCAGCCAAACTATTGGGAAGCTCATCTCTGAAATGTTAAATGAGTTAGTGAATTTTTCAACAATAGGAACTCTTGAAATATGGAAAGTTTTCAGGCCACATATTGGATAGATATATTGAGACCGAAATGACAGGACTTTCACAGTATATTCACAAAAACAACAACAACAACAACAACAACAACAATATTGTTAACAGTAATATACAGTGGACAGTCGGCTTCTTTGCTTTTTTTCTCTCCTTTCCTCAGTGCCTACCACAGTGCCTTGCACATAGAAGACACTCAATAAATAGTGTTTACTTAACAAAGAATAGAAATTATATGAGGATTATAATAGATCTGTAGATCAAAATTTGAGTGGAAAAGATTATACAAGTGAGATTTTTTTCCCTAAATTTTTGGATTCAAGTTTTATATTCCCATTTCTGAAGAAAGAAAGTTGAAAGTATGATGTTGATACTATTTATTTTTATGTTTAAAAGCATGATTAGTAAGTTCAGATTCATTGCTTTAAAATCAAATTATGTACATCAGTATATTTGAACTATATGTTACCTTTTCACATAGTAGGTGTTCAACTGCAACTTATTGAATTGAAATAAAATACATTGTTCTTAGAACATATTTTAATAAACTTCATGTTTCACATATCCACAGCATTTATTATTTATGAGGAATGTAAAACATTATATTCTTCATTTCAAATACTATCAAACAATATTATAGAACAAAAACAGATTCACACCAAACAAGAACAACAACAACAACAAAACACTAAAACCATCCACTGCCAATTGAACAGGTCTAACTCTATTCCCATAAGTATATAAAAATGAACATATTCGAAATAAAACTCATTACCTTCCCCCTCAACCTTCCTCTCTTCCTAACTTCCTTATTTCCTTTGTTTGCATGAATGTTTTTAAGTAAGTCAGTTTCACAACCTCAAAGTCATCCTTTTCTCTTTACACTCCTACACCTCTCATAATCGATCATCAACTTCTATTACTTCTAATTCTATGATAAATTATGCATCTATCCTCTTCTTTCTACTCATCACTATCCTACTTGAGTCTCTCACCATTCATTGTGTGGATTATTGTAAGAGGCTTCTGATTTTGTCTCCAGTCTCTCATCTCATTAAACCATTCTTCAAATAATGGCCAAATCTATATTCCTAAAACAGAAACCTGACCATATTACTATTCTGTTCCAAAAAGCTTCAGTGATAACTTCTTTATTCCAGGGCAAAATACTAACTCCTCCACTTGGCCATTAGATCCTTTACAAATTTAATTCAGCTAACTTTTCTAGGTTTATTGGACTGTTCTCTCCACAAATTTGATATTTCAGCCAAACTTAGTTGTATGACTTTCCCTGTAAAAATATTCCATATCTCATCCACATGTGTTTGTGCATGCTATTCCCTCATGCATGAAATGTACTCCCTACTCATTTCCACCCAATAGAATCTGTAGCACCCTTCAACACTCAGGTTAAATTAAATTATTTTGTATTTTGTAACGCTCTTTATCTCGTTTACTCATGAATTCTTTTCTTCTCCATAGATCTGACAGGTAGACTATTCTTTGTTCTTCTAATTTGCTTGTGATATCACCCTCCATGTCTAAATTGTGTACCTATTTTGACCTTATCTTGGTATACAATGTAAGGTGTTAGTCTATACCTAATTTCTACCATTCTATTTTCCAGTTTTCCTAGCAGTTTTTGTCAAATAGTGAGTTCTTATCCCAGAAGGTGGAGTCTCTGGGTTTATCAAAAAGTAGAATACTATTTACTATTGCGTCTTGTATATCTTACATATTTCACTGATCTACCACTCTATTTCTTAGCCAGAAACAGCTAGTTTTGATGATTACTGCTTTATAATATAATTTGAGATCTGGCATTGCTAGACCACCTTAATTTATATTTTTTTCTATCAATTCCTTTGATATTCTTGACCTTTTGTTTTTTTTTTCCAGATGAATTTTATTATTTTTTTTCTATAAAATATTTTTGGTAGTTTGATTGGTATGACAATGAATAAGTGAATTAACCAAGATAGAATTTTTGTTTTTATTATATTGACTTGGCCTACTCATGAGTAATTAATATTTTCCAATTGTTTAGATATCACTATTTGTGTAAAAAGTGTTTTGTGATTGTGTTCATATAGTTCCTGGGTTTGTCTTGGCAGACAGACTCCCAAATATTTTATATTGTTTACAATTATTTTAAGTGTAATTTCTCTTTCAATCTCTTGATGTGGGGCTTTATTGGTCATACAAAGAAATGCTGATGATTTATGTGGGCTTATCTTATAACCCGCAATTTTGCTGAAGTTGTTAATTATTTCATCTAGTTTTTTAGGTGATTCTCTAAAGTTCTTTAGGTATACCATCATATCATCTGCAAAGAGTGATAAGTTTTGTTTCCTAATTGCTTGTTCTAATTCCTTTGATTTCTTTTTCTTTTCATTTCTATAGCTAATATTTCTAATACAATATTGAATAACAGTGATGATGATGGACATCCTTCTTTCACCCCTGACCTCATTGGGAATGCTTCCAGTCTATCCCCATTGCAGATAAAACTTACCGATGATTTTAGATAGATACTGCTTCTCATTTTAAGGTATGCTCCCTTTATTCCTATGCTCTACAGTGTTTTTAATAGGAATGGATGCTGTATTTTTTCAAAAGCTTTTTAAACATGTATTGAGATAATCATATTATTTCTGTTGCTTTTGTTATTGATATAGTCAATTATGTTGATAGTTTCCTAAAATCGAATCTTTTCTACATCCCGGGTATAAATCCCACATAGTCATAATGTATAATTCCTGTTATATATTGCCATAATTGCCTTGTGAATAATTTATTCAAAATTTTTGCTTTGATACTCATTAGGAAAATTGGTCTATACTTTTCTATCTCTGTTTTAGTTCTTCCAGGTTTAAGTATCAGCATCATCTTTGTGTCATAAAAAGAGTTCAGCAGGGCTCCTTCTTTGCTTATTTTACCAAATAGTTTATATAGTACTGAAATTAATTATTCTTCAAATGTTTAGTAGAATTCACTTGTTAGTCCATCTGGCCCTGTTTTTTTTTTTTCCTTATCAATGGCTTGTTCAATTTCTTTTTCTAAGATGGGGTTATTTAGGTATTTTATTTCCTGATCTGTTAATCTAGGGAATTTATATATTTTTTGCAAATATTCATTGATTTTGCTCAGATTATCAGACTTATTGACATATAATTGGACAAAATATTTCCTAGCTTTAATTTCTTCTTCCTTGTTGGTGATTTCACCCTTTTCATTTTTGATGCTGAATATTTGATTTCCTTCTTTTTTTTAAATAAAATTAACCAATAGCTTATCTATTTTATTGTTTTCCCCTCATAAAACTGGATCATGTTTTTATTTATTAACTCAATAGTTGTCTTTTTCTATTTTCAGGATTTCCAATTTGGCGTTCAATTGGGGCTTTTTAAATTTGCTTTTTATACCTTTTTTCAGTTATAGACCCAATTCATTGATCTCATCTTTCTCTATTTGTTGATACAAGAATTTAGATAATTTAATTTTCCCTTAAGTACTGTTTTGATTGCATTCCATTAATTTTGGTATGTTGTCTCATTGTTGTCCTTCTCTTTAATAAAATTATTGATTGTTTCTATGATTTGTTCTCTGACCAACTAATTCTTTAGGACTTGATTATTTAGTTTTTAATTAATTTTTAATCTATCTTTTCACAGCTCTTTATTGAATGTAATTTTAATACATTATGATCCAAAAAATATATTTGATATTCCTGCTTTTCTACATTTGATTTTAAGGTATTTATGTCCTAATATATGGTCAATTTTTGCATAGGTGCCTTGTGTAGGTGAAAAAAATGTGCATTCCTTTCTATTCCCATTCAATTTTATCCAGAGATCTATCTAACTTTTCTAATATTCTATCTATCTCTTTAGTTTCTTTCTTATTTGTTTTTGGTTGGATTTATCAGCTACTGAGAGGGGACAGTTAAGGTCCTCCACTAGTATAGTTTTGCTATTTTTTTCTGTAACTAATTTAACTTCACCTTTAAGAATTTGGATGCTATATCACTTGGTACATATATGTTTAATATTTATATTACTTCATTGTCTATCTTACTTTTTAGCAAGATGCAGTTTCCTTCCTTATCTCTTTTAATTAGGACTATTTTTGCTTTTACTTTATCTGAGATCAGGATTGCTACTCTTGCTTTTTTTTTTTTTACTTCAGCATAAAAGCATAAAAGATTCACTCTAGCTCCTTACCTTTACTCTGTATGTGTTTCTTGTAAATAGCATATTGTAGAATTCTGGTTCTTGATCCACTCTGTCATCTGCTTCATTTCATGGGAGAGTGTATCTTATTCACATTAGCAGTTATGATTACTGTGTATTTCCTAACATCCTATTTTTACTCCTGTTTGTACTCTCTCTCCTTTCACCCTTTCCTCCCTCAAAAATATTTTCCTTCTGTCTGCCACTTCCTCTGGTCTGTCAGGTAAGACAGATGTATATATTCAACTGATTGTGCATAGTATTCCCTCTTTGAGTCAATACTGATGAGAGTAATGTTCAAGAGATCCCTCTCACCCACCCTCCCATTTTTCCCTCCACTGGAATAGGTGAAACATGTTTCATGTGAAACAATTTACTCAATTCTACCTCTCCCTTTCTTCTGTACCCCTTGTTTCTTCTTTCTCATCTCTCAATTATTTTTATGTCATTCCCTCAAATTCACCTTGTGCCTGTACTTTCTGTTTATGTATATTCCTTTTAGCTGTACTATTAGTAGTACAGTTTAAAGAAAAAATACAAATTTTTTCTTCCCATGGAAGAACAACAGTTCAGTTCCATTGAATTCTTTGTTTCCTCTTCCCTTTTTGGCTTTTTTTGGGTCTTGATATTGGAGATCAAAATTTTTGTTCAATTTTGGTCTTCTCCTTTTGAAAGCTTGAAATCTTTCAAATTTCGTTGAATGACTTTTTTGTTCCCTTAAAGTATAATACTTAATTTCACCACATAGGTCATTCCTGGTTGTAATCCTAGCTCCCTTACCTTCCAGAATATCATGTTTTGTGATTTCTGTCTCTTTAATGTTGCAGCTGCTAAGTCCCATGTAATCCTGATTGTGGCTCTCCAACATTTGAGCTGTTTCTGGCCACTTGCACCATTTTTTCTTTGATCTAATAGTTCTGAAATTAGGTTGTAATGTCCTTTGTAGTTTTTATTTTGGGATCTCTTTCCTGAGGTGACAGGGAGATTCTTTCAATGCCAATTTGGCCATGTGGTTCCAGAATATCTGGGAAATTTTCCTTGATAATTTCTTGACATATGCTGTCCAGCTCCTCCTTTTGATTATAGCTTTCAGGTAGTTTAATGACACTGACATTATCTCTCAATCTAATTTCCAGATCAGTTTTCTCCCAATAAAATATTTTATGTTTTCCTTCAATTTCTTTTATTCTTTTGAATTTTATTGATTTTTGATGTCTCATAGAGTCATTGGCTTCCACTTGCCCAATTCTAATGTTTAAATAGTTGTTTTCCTCAGTTAGCATTTATACCTCTTTTCCCATTTGGCCAATAATACTTTTTAAGGAATTGTTTTCTTCAGTGAATTTTTGCATCTCCTTTTCCATTTAGTCAATTCTACTTCTTTAAGCAATAGTTTTCTTTTTCCAAGCTGTTGACCTTTTCTTCTTAATTCTCTTGCATTACCCATATTTCTTTTTCCAGTTTTTCTTCTACCATTTTTATATGATTTTAAGCTCTTTTTTGAGCTCTCCAATGAGTTCTTTCTGGGGTTGAGACCATTTCCCATTTTTGTTTGGGGCTTTGATCATAGGTTTTTTAACTTTGTTGTCCTCTTCTGAGTTTGTGTTTTGATCTTCCCTGTCACCATAATAACTTTCTATGATCAGATTATTTGTTGATGTTATTTATTAATCGTTTTTTACCTTTTTCCTTTCTTTTAAATTTGAGTTCTACTTCTAGGATGGAAGGGGCCCTTGCTTAGGCTTCTTGGGCCAGTGGCTCTCTCTGTTTACCAGATGCTGCATTGATGTTTTCCTGAGGCCCATGGGGGACCCTTGAGTCTGGTGCTGAGCTGAGGGGGTGTGGTGGAGGGTTGCTGGCACTGCTGGAGACCTTAGGGGTCTGGCAGGTTATCTGTTACTGAGCTGGGGTCTTAACACTGGTATGTGGCAGTGTGGCCACTAAACATTGCCTGTCTGGCCAGGGAATATACTCAAGCATATGGTAGTTCTCAAAGCTGGAATCTGACCATTCCTCTACCTATGCAGAGACACGAGGTTCCTGGAGTTGGAGTTTGTCTACTCCACCACACTCGGGCTCAGGATTTCCCACTGCTTTTTCTGAAGTGGGACTTGCTACTGGCTTCCTAGAATGTTTCCTGTCCTGGACTGAGCTCCCTTTTTATTGGAGTGAGACAGACTTTTCCTGTAGATTTTCCAAGTTTCTTGGGCTAAAATATTGGTTTACCCCATCTTTTTCATGGTTCTGCTGTTCCAGGATTTGTTTTAGGGTGCTATTTTGTGGCTGTTTGGAGGAAAATATGGCAGAATTGTGGTGATTTAGTGCTTACTCTGCCAGCTTGGCTCCCAGAAGTCCTCAACATACATTTATTAAGTGTTTTCTGTGTGCTAAGGATTGTGCTAGGTCCTATGGATAAAAGACAAAAAAATTAAAGTCTTCATCCTTGGTGAATTTCTATTTTATCAGGGGTGACTGTGACATACAGAGTATATATGTATATTCAAAATAAATCTATACAACGTGATGGGGTGGTCACTGGCACTAATGAAAACCAGGAAAGCCTTCAAGCATAATATGGCGTTTAAACTAACTCTTTAAAAAAGCTGTGGATTATAAGAAACAGAAGGAAAGAGGAAATACATTACAAGCAGGTTGTAAGAAAGCATAAAAATATGGAGACATAAAATAGTATATTGTGGTTTTAAGTAACATTAAGATGGCCAGTTCATATGAACTGAATAATGCCTGAAGAAAAACAATGAATAAGTAATCTGGAAAGGTATGGTTAGAGTCAGTTTATGAAGGTATTTAAATGCAAATATCAATATTTATATTTGAAGTTCATATCTGAACCTAAAAGTAACAGGGAGCCATAAGAGTCAATTGAGAGGAAAATGACAGAGTCAGACCAAGACTTTAGGAAAATCACTTTAATGGCTATGTAGATAAGAGTAGAGAGATATTTGAAGCTGGGGAAATCAGTTAAGAAGCTATTGTAATAATCTAGGCCAAAAGTGAGTAGTCCTATACTAAGGTGGTGACTCTTTGGGTAGAGAGAAGGAATCTAAAAGACGCTAAATACAACATGATAGGATTAGTACTATAACCTTAATTTAATTCTCTTTAATTAACACACTTTAAACATATAGTTCTATATCTCTCAATTAGCATTGATATTCCCCTTAGTACTATTTTCTTTCTGTTCATGTTTATCTACCTACCTAAATTATAAGCTTTTTGAAGGAAGGATTGATGAGTCATACTTCTTTCTATTCCTGTCAATGACCAGAGATTATTTCCTTTAATTGATGAAGGTGTGTGTGTGTGAGTGTGTGTGTGTGTGTGTGTGCATGTATGTGTTTCTTACTGAGGAGTAATTTTTTCTCATGTTTAGGGGTTGGAGATGAGGGAAATAGTTTGTTTTCTTCCCAAAAGGGATTTTTTTTTTTTGCACATAACCATTATAAACTGAGGTAATAGAGACTTATTGTAGGATGATTTTTGTTCCAAATATTTTCTTAGATGTGCCATTTTTGTATGAAATTTTGCATGAAATTATTGAAATGCCTATTTTATTTTTAAAAAACTAATTGAAGTGACTTGAAAATCATAGAGCCAAATTTTAGAAATCAAAACTTGAATCCCTGGATTTGTTTCTGTACCTAGATATTTGACTAAGTAGGTAACACACAAATATTCCTTTTATATAATAGCCACATATTTAGAATCAGATTATTTTGCCCATTGTGTATGTGTATATTGAAGTATCCTATCATAATGATTTAGGAATTATTCTGAACTGCAGAATTTGCATCATTTTATTCTAAACCAATAATTCTTTCTGGTTTTATTCTTCCCCTCCATTTTGGAATTCATAAACATTTTTGTTTATGAGCCAGAGAAAGAAATGTTTTTTTTTCTGACTATTGGAGTGTCGTTTGCTCAAACTTCTTCATCTTATTTTTCAATTTTAGGAACTTCAGATTAGAAAATATTCTTTAATTCAGTCCCTAAGCTATACTAAATGTCAGATGTGGATTAAATACCTGTGAAGATGTTTAATTGGTTATAGTACTTTTTTCTTTGCATTAAAGTGCTTATAAGAAATAATGATAGGACTTCCACTTCCAGGAGCCAAGATGGCAGAGTAAAAAGGTAGTCCCTCTCACCCTCCCCTATCAACCTCTGAAAACCCCAAAAATATCACCCCAGAAAAAACCCTGGAACAGCTGGACCAGAAAGAAGACAGGGTGCAGCAGTGCAGTAGCCTAGGTAGCTAGAGGGATTAATGGGAAAGGACCCTCTTACCCTGGGAGAAGGGGAGCAGTACGGAACCAGGAATGGCCCAGCCAGCTAGTGGAAAGACCCACTTTAGCACACCAGGAGGAGATTCTGACGCCTAGGCATTCTACAGCAAATGAGTCTCACAGTGCCCCAGCAAAAATAAGGGAAGCAGCACTGCAAAGGGCCCCAGGCAGATAAGCATCCTGCAGCATTCATCTAAAAGGAACTGAAGAAAGCAACCTAGAGTTGCCCGAAAGTTCCAGCCTTGTTGATTCCAGACCAACACCAGGTAAGCTGTCAGAACCCTACAGCCTCCAACTGCCAACCAGGAGGAGATCCCAAAGCCCAGGTGGTCAAATAGGCAAACACCAACACCTGGACCTCTGACAGCCTCAGTAAGGGTAGGGGAACTGGTGCCTCAACAGAAATAAGGAAGGAAGCACCACACGGGGCCCCAGGCAGATGAACACCTGGCAGCACCCATCTAAAAGGAGCTGAACAAAGCTGAAGAAAAGGAAAAGCAGGCAACCTAAATTTGCCTGAAAGTCCCAGCCTTGCTGATTGCAGTCCAATACCAGATAAGCAGCCAGAACCCTACAGCTTCCAATTGCCACCATAAGAGGCCCCAGCACACAAAGCCAGCGACCAAGACCTAGGCTCCCAACACAAAAAGCTTGGGTCAGTGCCCTCTGCTCCCCAGCAAGAGAGCATAATTTCTTTAAAGGCCAGGAAATAAAGAAACACCATGAGTAAAAAACAAACCTACCATAGATTCGTATTATGAGAAGAGTGAAGATCAAGACAGAAATTCTGAACAGGACAACATTGTCATCAAACCCAGATCTGCAACATCAAAAAGGGAATATGAACTGGTCTGAAGCCCAAAAAGCTTTCTTAGAAGAACTCAAGAAGGATTTTAAAAGTCAAATGAGAGAGGTAGAGGAGTCCTTAAAAAGTACAATTGGCCAATTGGAAAAAAAGTACACTGAAGAAAACAAGTCCCTAAAAAACACAATTGGCCAACTAGGAAAAAAGTACACTGAAGAAAACAAATCCCTTAAAAGTACAATTGACCAATTGGAGAAGAAAGTACAAAATCTAACAGAAGAAAACAATATGTTAAAAATTAGAATTGAACAAATGGAAACTAATGACTCTATGAGAGAGTGAGAATCAGTCAAACAGAAACAAAAAAATGAAAATATAGAAGAAAATGTAAAATACCTCATGGGTAAAACAACTGACCTGGAAAATCAATCCAGGAGAGACAATTTAAAAATTATAGGCCTACCTGAGCCTGGACATTATCCTTCAGGAAATCATAAAGGAATACTCCCCTTAAGTCCTAGAACCAGAAGGCAAAATAACTATAGAAAGAATCCACCACTCCCCGCCTGAAAGAGATCCCAAATTGAAAATGCCAAGGAATATAATAGCTAAATTCCAAAATTACCAGATTAAAGAGAAAATAATGCAAGCAGCCAGAAGGAAACAATTTAAATATCATGGTACCACAGTCAGGATTACACAGGACCTTGCAGCCTCTACATCAAAAGACTGTAGGGTGTGGAACATGATATTCCATAAGGGAAAGGAGCTTGGAATGCAGCCAAGGAATAACTACCCAGCAAAAATGAGCATGATTTTTCAGGAAAGGAGATGGATATTCAACAAAATAAGGGACTTCCAAACCTGATAAAAAGACCAGAGCTCAACAAAAAAAATTGATCTTCAAGTACAAGATTTAAGAGAAACATAAAAAGGTAAATGGGACAGAAAGATACAATATGTTGTTAATAAGGGCAAAATGTTTACATCCCTGCAAAGGAAGATGACACTTGCAACTCCTGAGAACTGTATTGTTATTACACCATGTTAAAGAAGTATACATAAAGGGGGTGGATATAAGTTGACTTGGATGTAATGATAAAAAAAAAATTAATCAAGTGGGTTAAATGGATCCAAGTAAGTGAATTAGTCTGAGCTAAGAAAATGTACTGAGAAAGGAGGAGGCAGACAAGTGTAAATTACATTAGAGGAAAAGATACAAAAACCTTTTGAGTAGAGATAAAGAAGGGAGTGGGATGAGCATTGTTTGAATCTTGCTCTAATCAGATTTGCCTCAAGAAGGGAATAACATAATAAGTTAGGTATGGAAATCTAACTTGCACTATAGGCAGTAGGAGGGGAAAGGGGAAAGAAAAGGGAGGGAATAAGGGAAGGAAGAAACAGTAAGAGTAAAGGGAAAGAAAAGATAAAGGGATAATAGAAGGGAGGTTGGACTGAAGGTGGTCAAAAGAAAAACAGTAGTGAGGGGGGGAAAGGAGAAAGTAGAAAGAAAAGCATAAATAGGAGAGGAAAAAGGATGGAGAAAAAGACACAGATAGTAATCATAAATGTGAATGTCAATGGGATGAACTCTCCCATAAAACAAATGCAGAGTAGATTAAAAACCATAATCCTACAATATGTTGTTTACAGGAAACACATTTGAAAAGGAGTGACACATACAGGGTAAAGGTAAAAGGCTGGAGCAAAATACACTATGCTTCAGCTGAAGTAAAAAAAAAAGCAGGGATAGCAATCCTGATCTCAGACAAAGCAAAAACAAAAACAGATCTTATCAAACGAGATATGGAAGGAAACTACATCCTGCTAAAAGGCACCATAGACAATGAAGTAATATCATTACTAAACATATATGCATCAAATGGTATAGCATCCAAATTCTTAGAGAAGTTCAGGGAGTTACAGGAAGAAATAGACAACAGAACTATAATAGTGGGGGACCTCAACCTCCCCCTCTCTGAACTAGATAAATCTAACCACAAAATAAACAAGAAAGAAGTGAAGGAGGCGAATTGAACATTAGAAGAGTTAGGTATGATAGACCTCTGCAGAAAACTGAATGGGGATAGAAAGGAATATACTTTTTTCTCAGCAGTACATGGCACATACACAAAAACTGACCATGTACTAGGGCATACAAACCTTACAATCCAATGCAGAAAAGCAGAAATATTAAAGGCATCCTTTTCAGATCATGATGCAATAAAAATTATATTTAATAAAGAGCCATGGAAAGATAGACTAAAAATAATTGTAAAATAAATAATCTAATCCTAAAAAATTATTGAGTCAAACAAAAAATTGTAGAAAAAATCAATAATTTCATTCAAGAGAATGACAATAATGAGATAACTTACCAAAACTTACGGGATGCAGAAAAAGTAGTTCTTAGGGGAAGGTTTATATCTCTAAATGCTTACATAAATAAAATAGAAAAAGAAGAGATCAATGAATTGGGCATACAACTAAAAAAACTTGAAAAAGAACAAATTAAAAATCCTCAATTAAACACCAAATTAGAAATATTGAAAACCAAAGGAAAAATTTAAAAAAAATTGAAATTAAGAAAACTATTGAACTAATAAATAAAACTAAGGGCTGGTTTTATGAAAAGACCAATAAAATAGATAAACCTTTGGTTAATCTAATTTAAAAAAAAAGAAAGAAGAAAACCAAATTACTAGTATCAAGAATGAAAAGAGTGAAGCTACCACCAAGGAAGAGGAAATTAAAACAACAATTAGGAATTATTTTGCCCAACTATATGCCAATAAATTTGACAATCTTAGTGAAATGGACACATATTTACAAAAACATAAATTGCCCAGATTAACAGACGAGGAAGTAAAATACTTAAATAACCCCATCTCAGAAAAAGAAATTGAACAAGCCGTTGATGAAATCACTAGGAAAAAATCTCCTGGGCAAGATGGATTTATATGCGAATTCTATCAAACATTTAATAAACAATTAATTCCAATACTATATAGACTATTTGGTAAAATACATGAAGAAGGAATCTTACCAAATTCTTTTTATGATACAAATGTGGTGCTGATACCTAAACCAGAAAGAGTCAAGGCAGAGATAGAAAATTATAGACCAATTTCTCTAATGAATATAGATGCAAAAATTTTAAACAAAATATTAACAAATAGATTACAACAACTTATCACAAGAATAATATACTATGACCCGGTAGGATTTATACCAAAAATGCAGGGCTGGTTCAAAATAAGGAAAACTATCAGCATAATTGATCATATCAACACCAAAACTATCAGAAACCACATGATCATCTCAATAGATGTAGAAAAAGCTTTTGACAAAATACAGCAACCATTCCTATTAAAAACACCAAAGAGCATGAGTATAAATGGAGTCTTCCTTAAAATAATAAATTGCATCTATCTAAAACCTTCAGCAAGCATATGTAATGGGGAAAAACTAGAAGCATTTCCAATATGATCGGGAGTGAAACAAGGATGTCCATTATCGCCACTGCTATTCAACATCATACTGGAAATGTTAGCTTTAGCAATAAGAGAAGAAAAGGACATTGAAGGTATTAGAATAGGCAAAGAAGAAACAAAGCTATCACTCTTTGCGGATGACATGATGTTATACTTAGAGAATCCTAGAAAATCAAGTAAAAAACTATTTGAAATAATAAATAACTTTAGCAAAGTTGCAAGCTATAAAATAAACCCACATAAATCATTGGCATTTCTATATATTACCAACAAAGCCCGACAGAAAGAGATAGAAAGAGAAATTCCATTTAAACTTACTGTAGACATTACAAAATATTTAGAAGTCTACCTCCCAAAAGAAACCCAGGAACTCTATGAACACTATTACAAAACACTTTTCACACAAATAAAGTCAGATCTAAATAATTGGAAAAACATCAGTTGCTCATGGGTAGGCCAAGCTAATGTCATAAAAATGACAATTCTACCTAAGCTAATATACTTATTCTGTACCATACCAATCAAACTACCAAAAAATATTTTATATAGTTAGAAAAAATAATAACAAGATTCATTTGGAAGAACAAAAGTTCCAGAGTATCAAGAGAACTGATGAAATGTAATGCAGGGGAAGGTGGCCTAGCCATTCCAGATCTTAAATTGTATTATAAAGCAGCAATCATCAAAACTGCTTGATAATAGCTAAGAAATAGAATGGTAGAAAAGTGGAATAGGTTAAATATGCAAGACACAGTAATCATTGACTATAGTAATCTATTATTTGGTAAACACAAAGATCCCAGCTTCTGGGATAAGAACCCACACTTTGACAAAAACTTCTGGGAAAATTGGAAAAGAGTATGGCAGAAACTAGGCATAGACAAAAATCTCACACCACATACCAAAATAAAGTCAAAATGGGTACATGATTTAGATATAAAGACTGATACTATAAGCAAACTGGGAGAGCAAGGAATAGTTTACCTGTCAGATCTATGGAGAACAGAAGAATTCATGACCAAACAGGAGACAGAGAACATTATGAAAAGCAAAATAGATAATTTTGATTAAATTAAATTGAAAATTTTTTGTACAAACAAAGCCAATGCAAGGAGGGTAGAAAATTGGGAAAGAATTTTTACAACCAGTCTCTCTGATAAGGGCCTCATTTCTAAAATATATAGAGAATTAAGTCAAATTTATAAGAATACAAGCCATTCCCCAATTGATAAATGGTCAAAGGATATGAACAGACAGTTCTCAGATGAAGAAATTAGAGCCATCTCTAGTCATATGTAAAAGTGCTCTAAATCACTATTGATTAGAGAAATGCAAATCAAAACAACTCTGAGGTACCACATCACACCTATCAGAATGTCCAACATGACAAAACAGGAAAATGATAAATATTGGAGAAGATGTGGGAAAATTGGAACACTAATGCATTGTTGGTGGAATTGTGAAATGATCCAATCATTTTGGAGAGCAATTTGGAACTATGCCCAAAGGGTTATAAAAATGTGCATACCCTTTGACCCAGCAATAGTAGTTCTAGGGCTATATCCCAAAAAGATCACACAAACAGGAAAAGAACCTACATGTACAAAAATATTCATAGCAGCTCTTTTTGTGGTGTCAAAGAATTGGAAATTAAGAAGATGCCCGTCAATTGGGGAATGGCTGAGCAAGTCATAGTATATGAATGTGATGGAATTTCCCTATAAGAAATGATGAACAGGCTGACTTCAGAAAAACCTGGAAAGACTTGTATGGTCTGATGCTGAGTGAAGTGAGCAGAACCAAGAGAACTTTGTACATAATAACAGCCACGTTGTGTGATGACTAATATTGATAAACTCAACCTTTCCTGGCAATACAAGGATCTAAGACATCTCCAGAGGCCTTGTAATAGAAAATGCTATCCATATCCAAAGAAAGAACTATGGAAGTCAAATTGCTATTTTTTTCTCTTCTCTTGAGTTTTGTTTCCTGTTTCTGATGGTTCCTCCTATTGGTTTTAATTTTTACTTACAACATCACTAATGTGAAAATATGTTTAATATGCATGTAAATGTATAATCTATATCAGATTGTGTGCTGTCTTGGGGAGGGTGGTGGGGAGGAAGGGGGGGAAAGTTTTAAACTCAAAAGCTTATTGAAGTGATTATTGATAAATCAAAATAAATTAATTTTTAAAATAACAAGGAAGGAATGGAGAGTCAATTTGATTCTATTTTCTCTATGCTACTTGTTTGGGTAACTTATCACCTACAAGTGGAAGGGAAGGGAAAGAGATGTAATAAAAGTACTAGTTATTTAAAAAAAAATTAAAAAAGAAAAAAAGAAATAATGATAAGGTATAGAGACTATTATAGAAAAATGAAGATACAGATTAGAAGAAAATATTATCGTAGAGCAGAATTATAGTGCATACTGATAGAGTTGTGAGGATGACATTTGAATCATAACTGTTAAGGCCACTTTTTAGCTTTCCTAGGAAAATAGACAAAAAAAAGTGATGAGTCAAGTTCAGATGATTTCACAAGACCCATCCCTAGAGATACGAACCAAAACTTGCAGATTACACATTATTTCCACAATCTGAAGAGAGACATGAAACAAACGTAGATATGTGAACAATTTTACAACTGTTGAAAATCAGTAAACTGATCAAATTCCTGGAAAATTAGTAAACTTGCTTAAGATCTGCAAGTAATTAGTAAAAACTGAGAATTTAGAGGATTATTTCATATCGGTGGAGAAAGATTTTGAAAATCTTTAACTTTTGTTAATTTTTTTAATTAACATTGAACATTTAAACATTAATTAATTAGTTAATTAAATCAACATTGAACATTCTGGAAAACTAATCTGTGAATGCCATTCTTCCATACACATCTCTCTTTACTTTTCTCTTTCCTATAGATTACTAAAGTAATTTTAAATATATCCCATGGCCCACAGCAATTCTGCACAATCACTGACCAGATCCATTCCTGGGGATTAAAAGCAAAAGAATCACATTCTCTGTTTAACTCATTGCTCCTCCACCTGCAGTTAATTACTCTAAGAAAATCAATAAACATAGCTTACATTTGTCTCACAGCTGAGTTTCCCCCAAATCTTGACAATATAGTAGCACCTCTCATACAGGGATGAAGATCTAACATTACAAAAACACTACTGTGCTCACAGGGCCTAGGATGCTGTGTCACTCTGTTCTTCACGAAAAGAGCACTCTGTTTTGGACACAGGTACACAGTTTAGATGGGTTCAGTTCTGGGGAAGTCTGTCTTGTAATAAGAGGGCACTACCTCCCATTCTCACATGCTTCAGTTCATTATATGTCTATCTTGGTAGACAAATTAATAAATCTTAGTTTGAGGCTCAAGTCTAGATTTCACCCAAAAGGTGGAATTACAAAGGTACCCAATATAAAATAAGAATCAGATATGGAATACATATTTTATTCTTACACGTAAGAGACTCACAGAATGATTTAAAACAAGATTCAGCAATTTAACATCCAACCACTGTTGGGAGGCTAATATTTAAATCTCATCAGAACAAAAGTAGTTGTCTCATTTTTAATTAGGCATTTTTCATTTCACCTCAGCCCCAAACTCTTCAGACTATTTTCAAATACATATTTACCTGTAAAATGGACAAGCTTGGGCCAACCATTTTGTCAGTGGCTTTCTTTCCCAAGAGCACTGGAGTAGTTGCCAGGGAATACACTCCAAGCTCCTAAACAGCTTTGATTCAATGAGACTCAGGACTCTACACTTCTTAAATTCACAAAGTTTGCTACAAAGATTATATCATTCACCTTGGGATAGATATTCATTTACCTAAGATCAAGAAAGGAAACATAGGGGCAGGTAGGTGGTGCAGTGGGTAGAGCACCAGCCTAGAAGTCAGGAGGACCTAAGATCAAATCCAGCCTCAGACCAAACCCTTGACACTTACTAGCTGTGTGACGCTGGGCAAATCACTTAACCACCAATTGCCAAAAAAGGAAACATAAAGCTGAAGAGACAAGCAAGCACACAGGTACAATCTTAACTAATTGAATCCCTGCATTTGTTAATATATGGACATGATTTTTATCATTCTCCACCCTCACTGGAAGGCTCAGACTTACATGATGCCACCTCATCTTCTAAATGATATTAATATCCCATATTGCTGCCACTGTATCATGAGTTAGAAGGAGGAACAAAAGACACCACAGGGTTTGCCATCTCATACTCAAATATCAAGTCTTTTCAGCTCTTGGTAACCCCATGGACAGTGTATGATAGAGATTTTACGATCTCAGACTCAACAAAACACTGAGTCACACATGTCCCTAGAGACTCCAAAAGTTTCCAGGGGAGCTATAGGTATATGCTCCTTGGCATGAACCCTAAAACCCAAATTTATGCCTGTTAGCTCAAAGCACACTATTTTTCACTTTTTTCATTTTTTTGTGTGTTTTCTTTCACAACATGACTAATATGAAAACATATTTTGCATGATTACACATGTATAACCTATATGAAATTGTTCACCATGTCAGAGAGAAGGGAGGGGAGGGAGAAAGAAAATTTGGGACTCAAAATTTTAAAAAAATGAATGTTAAAAACTGCTTTTACATGTAATTGGGAAAATATATTATTAAAAAAACCCAACAAATTAATGTCTGCTGCAAAGATAGCCATGAGTATGAGTAGGAAAGCTTTTATTTCTCTCCATGGAAAACCTAGATAATGAAATGGACTTACAGGAGCCCATAAAAAGATTTAGAAAGTTCCAAAACATACTATCAGCTCCCTTCCATTAGGGTAAAACTTTGAAATTTTTGCAAATCTCAGAGAGATATATTAGATTTCAAGGAGCTTCTGTCTCCAATTGTATCCAGAAAATAAAGACATTTTGGAACTGATGAAAAAGCAATCTTCTTTTCTGTCAGACCTTGCATTTTTGGAGAAAAAAAAAAACCACAATGGGACCACTTGTTTGTTCTCTGGTCAGTATGCTGCTCGGGGATTTTATGTGTTAAATTATTTCTCCAGGGGAAATATTCCATCAGAAAGTTAGGAGTTCTAATCCATGAACTCTTAAATTTGAGAGCTCTTGAATGTGAAGCTATCTGTAAGGCAACTCCCCAGGTTGATGCAGCTCAGGAAATCTCTCTTCTCCATTTAAAAATGCTAGATTTGTAGACCATACTGCTTAAGGAATTTAAAATCTATTTCTAATAACATACATGAACCATTCTCACAGGCCAACTAGACACATTTGGCTGTGGCTTCTTTAAACTTCTGTAGAAAATATAAGAGCACCTTGTCCTTTGCTATAGTTTAGATGGGGAAAGTCCACTGTCAGAAACTTTCTCCTCAGACCACCTACAAACACATACAAATTCCCCATGCCTCTGCTTTAAAGCAGCCCATTCAAATTCCTTAGGGGGATGGGGCCGGGGAAGGGAGCAGGGAGGGAATAATTGCAGGCACCTGCTTGCTTTCCCCCAAGGACCACTTAGAGTCTGCTACATGTTGATTTATCCTATGAAGAGAGGTAGATGAAAAGAAATCCCAAATGAACATGATCTGGTCTATCAGCTTACTTTTATATATCATCCTGGTACAGTTCCTCGGATAAAAATCACTCTTCTGGAGTGTCAGACAATCAAACATTTCAGAGATAACTTTTTTCACTGGGAACTAATCAGGTGTTCTTGGCCCTTTCAGTAGGACTTTGGTAGTCATTCCTATATTCTCCTATATTCTGATGACCCTAAATAAAGTCCATGGCTGTATTTTCATCAACTTGATTGGGGACCTTATTAAATTGATTAGGACATCCCATTAGGTTGATTGGGGGCAAAAAAAAATTCCCTATTCAATCCTCTTTATACTTTTAAGAACTGTTACCATTTCTTAACTCGGGAAGTCTTAAAATTCCATGAGATATCTCTTCTTAAACTTAAATTATTTCACTTGTTTTCCATTTATTTTTCTATTCTGGTAGAGAGGGACGAGTGGTTGCCACAGTAACAGATTTCTTTCTCCAAATGCATTTTTACTTTCATCAGATGTTCAGCTGACAGTATAGTTCTACCTTCTGATTGTCTGATTTTCATAACCACAGCTAATTACAAAACTTGCAACAATTCCCATCTGCTGCCCTAAAGGTTAAAACAAAAACATGTACAACTGGAGAGAATATGTATTGTTAAAACAATTCTTTGAAAGAACAGAGGAAAACAAAGTAATTACATTTTCAAACTTGTAGTTAAAAAAATGAATTAAAATTTTAAATTCTTTGTAGCTATCAGGTTTGTAACATTCCTTTGGGCAATGAGAAAATGCTACATCTTTTCCCCCTGTTTTTTCACTCTTCTCCATTGCTCTTCACCTAAGATTTCCTGAAGAAAATCCAGAAGAATAACCACTATTATAGCATGCAATGAATTGTTGTCATTTTTCAAGTATAAAATGTAACTCCTGGGTTTAGGGAGAGAGTATTTATAGATTTAATCTATGTGAGTAGCATTAATTCTCTTTTTTTTAAGCAGGGAGGAAAGCTTCCTTTGGCCATATGTTAATTGGCAAAGGCATATTATTTTAGAATGGAGCAGAATATGAATTTTATAATAGTGTATTATATTTGATAACATGATTGAGCTTTCAAGGTTATCACTCTCATGTTTCTCAAGGTAGTCATGGAAACATCTCATCTCATGAACTTCATTAGTTGTCTCCCCCTGTATATTCTTTTTTTAACAGAGATACTTGAAAAAAAACACACCATCAGCCATTTTCTTTTACAGCTTGACAATATTTACATATACAAAAACCCAGCAAAAAAAATCATGTGGATTTCAGGAAAGAATAATGTAAACCATCAATTCAGCCAGGCTTTTGCCTTCTATAGCAATAATAAAGGGCCTCTTCCAGTAGGCAACACCCATCTTCCTACTTGGTAGTGCATTTCTTCAATTACAAACAAAACAAAATAAAAAGGCATCTGCCCAAAACAAGTCACATTTCATTTTGCTGATCCATTCAGTTAAATCCAAGTGAAATTAAGGTTGTAGGAGGAAATTGTTTTAGATGGATGCAGATTTGGTTGAATTGCTATACTTGTCAATATGCCTGCGCACTAGAAATTCATAACTTAGCTTGATTTAATAATATTTGGAGATTTTGGCTATGTTCAAGGTCTTTAGAGTACAACAAATGGTAATTTTTAATTAACAGAAGATAAGGTTACTGAATGTCCTTTATGAGCGAAAGAGCTCATATAATAGAAACATACCTACTACTTCCATAATGAAATAAATGTGTATTATCTCACTCTGAATGGAAAAGGACAATTATTAAGAGCCAAACTATACTTGGAAACTGTATACCAGAATATATAAGCAGAAGACATAAAAATAAATTATTAATATAAAGAAAGTGTTTCTTAGCAAAAATCTATAATGAATATAAGAGAATGTTTATTCTCAGAAATGCACATTGAAATTATCATTGGTACTTTCTTTTTTTTTTCTTTATGAAATAGGATTCATTGTATAAAGTTTGGGATTACAAAGCATTTTCCTCACAACAACCCTGTCAGGTAGGTTATGCAAGCACTATTGCTTTTTCAGGAGATCTCTCATATCCCAACATCATTGGTACTTTCTAAGTAATTTCTTCAAAACATACATATTCTAAATGTGGCGTTAGTCTAATTATTAAAATAACATGGCTATTTATGTGTATTTTTATAATTTTTGGGAAAAAGTATACATTTATCAAGTAAAGAGTATTAACTAAATTCAATTTTAATAAATGGAATTGCATATTAACCTATAATTTCTTGTTTAAAGCTGGAAATTTTGGACATATGTAGTCTCATGTTCCACTAGATATTTACTCCTCTATAAACTTTTACTCCTCTCACCCCCTGCTGGTACTGGGTGGATTATCATTGTTCTCTAATTTTAATCCTATTCTAAATTAATCACAAAACATTCATTTACTTTGTCTTCTCTGACATTTCTTACTTAATATTGTACTAATGTCCCTTTATCTTTTCTTTCCCCTTATGTCCCTCAATCTCTGGTTTAAGAAAAAGGGCAGAAGAAAAAAAATTATATACTCTTTTCTATGCAAGCACTTTTAAGCAATAATGCTTATTAATTAGTGTAATAACTTCAACATTGTACTTATAAAATATTTTAATTTGGAAATTCACATATACATTTCAAGTTGATACCTGGATTTCCCCTCAGAAACATTAAAAGTCAACACCATTTACTTGTCTACATATAGGCTCTACACTTTCCTTAATTATTACATCCAACCACCTAGCTTCCACCACTTACTCATTGATTCATTCTGTTAACTGCTGAGGGAGAAACAGGTTTTGATGAGATCCCCACCCCATTGAAGTTATAATCTAGTACTTATGAGACAAGAAGCAAATTCACATAACTAAATAATTACTTGATAAATGCATCCATTATAGCAACAAGATATATATTAAGGTTTATTTACCACCCACAGAACATGCTTAGTAACCATTCCTGCTTCTTGGTGAATACATGGAAAATTCTGATAGGGGCCTAACTGAGGTCAAGTGTGTATTACTGCTGAACAGTTTGCATATTTAGATGAACAATATAACCCTTATTGGCCATAGAACTAAAAGAATTGGTAACTGAAGCCATGTACCAAAAAGAAACACATTCCCCTTCACCTTTCTCTTCCCTGATACTCTTTTGTGTGGAAAATAGTATACTCTGTCTCTTGGTTCCTGTGCATTGAAGTAGGGATATTATTCCCCCTTTGGATAAATGATTCAAATAGGCATTTTTGTGCCTGGGCCCTTTGCTTACTATTTCATGGTGTGTTTCCTTTCCCAAAGAGATAATTGAATATGACACTCAAGGTTAATGTGTATAGTCTTGGAACCAATTTTATCAGTCCAAAAGGTTTAAAGGTCAAGTAATAAATAAGATGGAGTTCTAGCCATACTCTCCACCTCTCAGTAACTTGCAGAATTCCTCAACATACAAATTATGCTCCAGAGCAAAGTAATTAGAATTGTTGCTCTACACAACATAACAAGAAGTTTGAAAAGGTGACAACTTGATTAAGTAACAGCAGAAAAACCAAATTCCCAATCCTTAATGTGTTTACTCAGCACTTCTCCCACTACCCCTTCATGACCTGGTAGGGTGGCACAACTTGAATCATAAGCACATCCTCTGGGATCTCTGCATCAATTCCCTAGAACTATAGTTTCTTCCAGTACATTCTGCTCTTCCCCTCATCCCACCATTCTTTGGCAAAAAGCAGAAGACCTCAACCAGTCCTCCAACCTTCAACATATTTGACAAACTTACCGAGGTGAATCCAATATCAATGCGGAAGGAGTCAAAAAGTGAACCATACAGTGATATGAAAAAAAAATTGAAATTACTCAAGATATCAATGGGAAGAAAAATGAGTAAAAAATCTTTGAAAAGTAGCATGTAAATCAGGAGAGAAGATATCCTAAGAGAAGGGAAGCCAGTCATATACTAAGGCATGTAAAAGGTCTGAATATGTTCACATTAATATTGCAAGAAAAAAGAAATTAAACCAACACTTCATGAGGTAAAGAGCTTGATGGATTCTCAAGAGAGTGTGGAGCCACTACAGGATATTCCCAAATGATTAGAGAGAAAAATAAACATAAGAAAAACAGAACATTTGGTCTGCAAAACAGAAATAATTGGAAAAATAGAAAACTTTAATCCACAGAGGCAAATCTCTCCAATGAAATAAAAGACAGGTCAACTGATTTGGAATTCAAAAATGAAGAAGTGAACAATAATCTGGAAGAAAAGAATCAGAAATCAGCAACATGGAAAGAAATCATGGTTCCTACACAAACAAACATATACTGATCTCAAAGACAATATGCATAGAAACCACTTACAGACCATATATGTCCCAGAATGACTGGAGAAATAAAAAAAAAGCCTGAAAACAAAAATGCAAAAAATAACATAAGACAACTGCCCCACATGCTTAAAAGCAATAAACAAAGTAATAATCAAAATAACCCACAGTTATCTCTAGGAAAATAAAACGAAACAAAAACAAATAAAAAAAAACCTATGATGTTAACTCCAAGATACTTAATGGTTACATTAAACAATTCTGATGACAAATAAGAAAATTTACAAGTGATTAGAAGGAAGCATTCAAATAAAAAGTAAAACAAAAAATCAAATAACAAGATTACTCTACACCCAAAAAAAAAGACAGCAGAGGAGAATCAAAAAATACAGTTAATAAAATAGAAAAGCTCAATATGTAACCCAAGGTGACACACTTGTAAACCTGAACCTGATCATTAATAATAATAATATATATATATAATATATATATATACATACATATATATACATATATAATATATATATACATATATATATATGGATGTTCAATAAAATAGGAATGTTTGAAACATTTTTACAAAAATAGATATGAAAATATTATGAGATTTGTAAATACCCCAGACAATAGAAACTTGAAAATATAAATAAATACAACTCCTAAGAAAAGCACAAGTAACATAGTAGGATTCTGCATTACCGTATCTAGAGACTATTAAATGGGAAAAAAATGAAGAGAAAGACATGTATGGATTTAAAAACAACAGGCATAACTCAAAATAATGACAGAAAGGACAGTAAGATATTTCTTTCTAAATTTACACAAAGAGGAATGCCATAGCTGCAAAGGACATTTAAATATAAAATATCAGGAGATTTCTGGAGCCAAGATGGCAAAGTGAATCAGAAACTTGCCTGATCCCTCCTAAATTCTTCTTCAAACAACCATGGAATAATGACTCAAAACCAAATTTAGAGTGACAAAGCAGTTTTTTGGCTCAGGAAAGCTTGCAGGGTGAGAAGAAAAGATCTGTGTCACTGGTGTGGGAAAGGAGCACAGTTTGGCTCAAGAGGCACCCAAGCAATCCAGTCATGGGTTGGCTGCACCCCTGAGGGGACAGCAGCAAAGCCTTGATCACCAGAGTAAGTTAACAGCAAGGACCATCCCATAGTGCAAACCAGCAATGAGGCCCCAACCCAAGCACAAGAAGCTTGGGACAGTGCCCTCTTCACTCCAGAAACAGAACCCAGCTTAAATGTAAAGCACACACACACATATGTTCACACACACACACACACACACACACACACACAATGTGACCATAGAAAGTTATTAGAGTGACAGGAAGGAATAAGGCACATACTTAAAAGAGGACAACAATGTCAAAATGGCTGCATGTAAAAGACTAAAAGTAAAATGTGAATTGGTTTCAGGACAAAAAAGAATTTCTAGAGGAGCTCAAAAAGGATTTTGAAACTCAAATGAGAGAAGTAAAAAAAAATTAGGAAAAGAAATGAAAGTAATTCGAGCAAATCATGAGGGGAAAAATAGAATTAACAATTTGGTAAAAGAAGCAAAAAAAACTGAAAAATATATGTAAAAGATTCACCAAAGAAAACAACTACTCACAAAGCAGGACTGACCAAATGGAAGATGAGGTACAAAAGCTCACTAAAGAAAACAAATTCTTAAATACTGGAACTGAGGAAGTGGAAGCTAATAACTCTATGAGACATCAAGGAAAAAAATCTAAAGAATGAAAAAAATAGAAGAAAATATGAAGTTTCAGATTGGAAAAAACAATTGATCTGCAAAATAAATCCAGCAGAGATTATTTTAAAATTATTGGATTATTTGAAAGCCATGATAATTTTTAAAAAGAGATTAAACATTATATTTCAAGAAATTATCAAGGAAAATTGCCCAGATATCCTAGAACCAGGTGGTAAAATAGTAATTGAAAGAATCCAACAATCACCTGACAGAGAACCCAAAATGAAAGTCCCCAAGAATATTACAGCCAAATTCCAGAACTCTCGGTCCAAGGAAAAAATTACTGATAGAAAGGAGGGTGCTTTGGGTAGGCACTGGTGCAAAATAAACCACTTGTGAGGAGGGAAAAGGAGAAAGGTGAGAGAGAATGAAAGTTGAAAAGAAATGGATAAAAGGATGGAGGCAAAACAGTTAGTTCTCATAACTATAAATGTGAATGGGATGAACTTACCCTTAAGATGGAAGTCAATAGTGGAATGGATTGAAAACCAGAATCCTATAATATGCTGTTTACAAGAAACGCATTCAAAGCAGAGAGCCACACAAAGAGTAAAGGGTAAGGGGATAGAGCTGAATCAATTATACTTCAGCTGAAGTGAAAGAAGCAAGATAAGCAACCATGATCTAAGAAAAAGCAGAAGCAAAAATAGATTCAACTAAAAGGGATAAGAAAGTTAACTATATCTTATTAAAAGTATCATAGATAATGAGTTATAGCATCCAATTTTATAAAGGAGACTTTAAATGAATTATAGGAGGAAATAGACAGTAAAACTATACTAATGGAGAACCTCAAGTTTTCCCTCTCAGAACCAGAGAAATCTAACAACAAAATAAATAAGAAAGAAGTTAAGGAGGTGAATAGAATTTTAGAAAAGTTAGATATAATAGACCTCTGGGGGAAAAAATGACTGGAAATAGAAATGAATGTACCTTTTTCTCAGCAGGACATAGCACCTACATGAAAATGCATGATTATTTAGAGAATAAAAACCTTACAATAAAATGCAGAAAGGCAGAAATATTAAATGAATCCTTTTCAGATCATAATGCAATGAAATTTACATTTCATAAAAGGCAGTGTAAAGATAAATTAAAATTAACTAGAAATGAAATAATCTAACCCTAAAGAATGAGTAAGTCCACAATTTCATTAAAGAGGATGACAACAATAGAACAACATACCAAAATTTATGAGATGAAGCCAAAGCAGTACTCAGGGGAAAATTTATATCTCTAATTACTTTATATCAATAAAATAGAGAAAGAGCAGATCAATGAATTGGGTGTGCAACTAAAATAACTAGAAATTAAAGAAATTAAAAATGCTCAATTAAACAACAAATTGGAAATCCTAAAAATCAAGGGAGAGATTAATAAAATTAAAGTAAGGAAACCATTGAACAAATAAATAAAACTAAAAGCTGGTTTTATAAAAAGAAAAACAATAAAATAGAGAAACCATTTGTTAATTTGATTTTTAAAAATCAAAGAAGAAAATGAAATTACTATTACTGAAAATAATAAGGGTGAATTTAGCACCAATGAAGAGGAAATTAAAGCAAGTATTAGGAATTATTTTGCCCAATTATAAGCCAATAAATCTACAATATAAATGAAATGGATGAATATTTACAAAAATAAAAATAATCCAGATTAACAAAAGAAGAAATATAATATTTAACCCATTTTAGAAAAAAAAATTTAATGAGCATCAATGAACTCCCTAAGAAAAAATATCCAGGGCTAGATGAATTTACAGGTGAATTCTACCTCACATTTAAAGAACAACTAATCCCAATACTATCCAAATAATTTAGAACAGAAGGCAAAGAAGAAGTCTTGACAAATGCATTTTATGACATAAATATGGTTCTGCTACCTCAACCAGAGAGGGCTAAAACAGAGGGAAAAAATAAACCAATTTCCCTAATGAATATTGATGCAAACATTTTGAATAGAAGACTAGCAAGGAGATTACAACAACATATCCCAAGGATCATACATTATGACCAAATGAGATTTATACCAGGAATACAGGACTGGTTCAATATGAGGGAAACTATCAGCATAATTGACAATATCAAGGACAAAACCAACAGAAATAATAAAATTATCTTAATTTTGCAGAAAAAGCCTTTTACAAAATATAATGCCTATTTAAAACACTGAAAAGCATAGGAATTAGTGGATCTTTCTTTAACATGATAAGTACTATCTATTTAAAACCACCAGCAAGCATTATAAAAACATAAGGACTAGAAGCCTTCCCAATAAGATTGGGGTAAAGCAAGGATGTCTATGATTACCACTATTATTCAATATTGTACTAGGCATGTTAGCCATAGCAATAAGAGAAGAAAAGAAATTGAAGAATTAGAACAGGCAATGAGGAAATAAAAGTATTACTCTCAGCAGATAATATAATAAGAATCAACTAAAAAAAAACAATGAAACTAATTAACAATTTTAGCAAAGTCACAGGATAGAAAATAAACTCACATAAATCATTAGCATTTCTATATATTACCAACAAAGCCCAGAAGCAAGAGATAGAAAGACAAATTCCATTTAAAATAATTGTAGATGATATAAAATAATTGGGAGTCTATCTCCCAAGACAAACCCAGAAACTATATGACTGCCATTACAAAACACTTTTCACACAAATAAAGTTAAGCCTAAAATTGAAAATATATATATATATATATATATATATATATATATAATTTGCTCAAGGGTAGCCTGAACAATATAATAAAAATGATGGTTCTACCTAAATTAATTACTTATTCAATGCCCTACTAATCAAATTACCATATTTTTAATAGAACTAGAAAAAATTATAACAAAAATCACCTGAAAGAATAAGAGGTCAAGAATATCAAGAGAATAAATTTTTTAAAAAAGTCAAGGAAGTTGACCTAGCCATGCCAGTTCTCAAGCTGTATTTTAAATTGCTAATTTTCAAAACAATTGTGTCCTACCTAAGAAATAAAATGGTGTGGGGGCAGCTAGATAGTGCAGTGGATAGAGCACTGGCCCTGGATTCAGGAAGACCTGAGTTCAAATCTGGCCTCAGACACTTGACACTCACTAAGTGACCCTGGGGAAGTCACTTCACCCCATTGCCTCACCAATATATATTCAGATTCATTTTCTTTCATTCCTAGTAATTACTTAGTGGAGGAGATATTAATGTGATCCAAGAGTGCTTTGCTTTATCATTCTTTTAGTTTGAATTTCCCAAATTTTAAAATCCGGGCCTAAGAACTAGCTATACAGGTAAAGAGAATCAAAATTCAATAGTTATTCTGGGGAATTCCACCTGAGCTATTTAAAATCCAAAAAAGATGATGCTGTTAAAGTGTTGCACTCAATATGCCAGCAAATCTGCAAATTTCAACAGCGATCATCAGATGGGAAAAATTCAGTTTACATCCCATTCCTAAAGAAGGATAAATTCAAAGAATGTTCAAATTACCAAACAATTGCACACATTTCACACTCCAACAAGGTTATGCTTAAGATTTTCCAAACTAGAATTTGGCTGGCAATATGTGAACCTAGATTTACATGAAGAGCAGACTTTTTTCAAAAAGGCAGATGAACTAAAAGCAAATTGTCAACATTCACTGTATTATGGAGAAAGCAAGGGAGTTCTAGGAAAAGGAATCTACTTGGCTTTATTGACTGCACTAAAGCTTTTGACTGTGTAGATCAAAACAAAGTGTAGCAAGTCCTCAAAAAGGTGGGAGTGGCCATGTTTTAAAGAACCTGTATGCAGACAACAAAACAACAGAATTGAACATGAAACAACTGATTGGCTTAAAAATGGAAAAGGATTACAAAAATGCTCGATTTTTCCACTTTATTTAATTTATATGCAGAATACAGCATTCAGAATGCTAAGCTGGATGAATCAAAAGCCAGAATTAAGGTTGCTGGAAGAAATAGCAACAATTTTGGATATGTGGACAATGTCACTGTGATGGCAGAAAGTGAAGAAGAATTAAGAAGCCTTGATGAGGGTAAAAGACAAGAGTGTAAAAGATAGCTTAAAACTTGACATTAAAGAAAAAAACTAAGATCATGGCAGCTGGCCCCCTGACTTCCTGGCAAAAAGAGGGAGAAAAAATTAAAGAAGTGTCAGATTTTTATATTCTTGGACTCAAAGATCACTGCAGATTGTGACTGCAGTCATGAAATTAAAAGATATTTGCTCCTTGGAAAGAAAGCTATGGTCAATCTGGAGAACATACTAAAAAAAAGAAAAGAGATATCACCTTGCCAGCAAAGTTCCATATATTCAAAGCTGTTTTGTTTGTTTGTTTTTCTCTGTAGCAATGTATTACTGGGAGAATTAGAGTATAAGAAAAACTATGGGCTTCAAGTGACACTTTTAAATTGTGATGCTAGAGAAGAGTTTTAAGAGTCCCTTGGAATGCAAAGAGATCAAATTAGTTAATATGTATAAGAATTTATTCAGGCTATTCACTGGAAGATCAAATACTAAAACTTAAACTTAAATATTTTGCAAATAATGATGATACAGGACTCATTGGAAAATACCCTGATGTTGGGAAAGATTGAAGGCAAAAAGAAAAGGGAATGGCAGAAGATGAGATGGATAAATAGTGTTACAGAAACAATAAATATGAACTCGGACAAATTTTGAGATACAGTGGAGGATAGAAGGACCTGGCGTGCTATGGTCCATGGGGTCATGAAGAGTTGGATACTACTGAATGACTGAACATCAACAAATTTCTAGTTTGTTAATATTTTTAAAAGGTATATTCCTCTCCCCCCACAGACACACACACACTTGATTACTGTCTAAGGTGCAGCCCTGGATTGTGTGTGTGTTGTGTTTAAACATTTTCATTTTCTTCCACAAATGTTTTATTTTTAGGATTTAAAAAATAACCATTACTTAGGATTTCATTGTTAAGATTCCATTTGGATTTGTGATTTTTATTTGTTTTTATACTCTGAACCAATGACTATTTTTACTTTTTTTGGGGGTCTCTAAAGAATGTGATTGCTTTTTCATATTTATTGGCAATAACTCTGTGCCCTAGTATATGGCTAATTGTTTCTGTCATTTTTTAAAGTCCTGTATTATTAAGAAAAATGAACATATTCTTTGGCAGACTCATTTAGAAAAGGCCATATGTCTTTTAGGTCTAATTACTCCAGTAATTTGTTCAATTTTATATTTTAAGTTTTGCTTATCCTTACCTTCAATCTGTTCCCAAATAAGAGAGGTAAAATCTCACTGCTGTATACTCTAAGAGGCCAAAGATAGAAAGTAATCTATCTGTACAAAAATTTACATATTGATATACACATAAATTTTATACACATATACATGTACCTATTTATATCTATAATCTATATCTATGTAATCTTTCTAAACCCATTTGTATATCATCAATAGCTGTATCTCTCAGTATTTTTTTTGTTAAAGGAAAAAAACTAAAAATAAAGGAGATGTCCATCAGTTTAGAAGTTTCAAAAAAAGTGTGCCATCTGAATGGGATAGAATATTAATTACTCTGCTGGAAAGAAGCAACAAATATGAAAATTATATGTATAGAATGACTAATGTGAACTAGTATAATGTATAATAAGAAGCAGGAAAACAATAAAATGAAACTATAATGGAACTGAAAAGAACAACATCAACAATTTTTTTTAAATGTTGTGTAATCAAAATGACTATAATTAACCTATGAGAATACTCTGTTTTCAATTTTTTTACATAATTTGGAAACAATAAATGTGAAACCCAGCATACACTATGACTGTGATTGTGTCTTCTTTGATTTGGTGGCTGGTTTTGCTGAACCTTTTTCTTTCTCTTTTTTTATTCTTTGTTTAGGGGGGTGGTATCTGACTAGAGATGAAGATGGATAATTATAGGCCTCTCTCTGACACATTGAGCATAAATTGCCTCTGGTCTTATGGTCATTCCTGGTTATTTTTAACTCTATCCAGCTTAGGGTTTCATCTCTTTAGTATTACCTACTACTGCACATCTTAGGGGCAGCTTGGTAGGACAATGGCTAGAGTACTGGGCCTGAAATCAGTAAACGTCATCTTCATGAGTTCAAATCCAGCTTCAGATACTAGCTATGTGATGCTGGGCAAGTCATTTGACACTGTTTGCCCCATTTCCTCATCTGTAAAATGAGCTGGAGAGGAAAATGGCAAACCACTCCAGTATCTTTGCCAAGAAAACCTCAAATGAGGTCATGAAAAGTCAGACATGATTGAAAAATGCCTGAACAACAATAGCACTGCACATCTTAGGTACAGCGTACTGGAATGTCCTGAATAGAAAGCCTTTTCTAAGGAAAATTATAGTTCTTTTATCATACTTATAAGCTATGAGATAAGGCATCTAGCTAAGAATATCTTGACAGAGTACCACTTTTTCTTTAATCTCTGCCTCTTGTTCTAAGGTCACAGTACTCTGTCCCAGATAGTTATCTTACTTAAGGTCAAATGCTCCCTAGATCTTTTCAAGCTTCATATGCAGATAAATTTGTAGGTGAGTAAAGAAAATAAGGTCATTGTTCTCTACCCAGATGACTCTCTCTCTCTCTCTCTCTCTCTCTCTTTCTCTCTCTCTCTCTGTCTCTGTTTGTCTCTCTCTGTTTGTCTGTCTGTCTCTGTCTCTCTCTCTGTTTCACCATATAAATATATATAGGCATACACATATAAATACATATAAGCATGAATATGCACAAACACACAGATACGTATATCTGTTAGTAATATGATAAAGTTACATATGTGTATATATTTATAAAATAATGTATTATTATATATAATTCAATATATATAGTATGATATAATGTATATTATATAATATATGAGATTTATACATGTATTTATATATACATATAACATTTAAATATATATATATAACATTACATAACTAACATTTAGATATGACATCTATAAACACATATATGTGTATATGTGTGTATGTATGTGTGTATATGTGTGTATGTATGTGTGTATATGTGTATATGTATATGTACATATATGTGTGTATATATATATATCTTATTATATATGTGGTAACATTTATATAGAGCTTACTATGTTCCTGGTGCTTTAAAAATATCTTATTTGATCTTCACAGCAACTCTGGTAAGTGGGTTCATTATTATTCCCATTTTACAGTTGAGGAACATGAGTCAAACAGGTATTTAAGTGACTTCCCCAGGGTTACATAGCTACTAGGTGTCAGAGACCAGATTTGAACTTAGGTCTTCCTGGTTCCAGGTCTAGTGTTCTATATGCTGTGGCACCTAGCCTTACTAAATGTGTGTATTTGTATGTACCCATGTATATGTATGTACATTGTGCATATATGCCTATATATGTACATGCACACATATGCATATGTATGCATGGGCATAGGTATATATATACATGTGTCTTTACATGTATATTTGTGTTGTATATGCATGAATATTTATATGTATAAGGGTGTAGGTATATCTAAGTATATACACATATGTATATGTGCACATGCAGAGTAAACCACCTTACCTTTAATTCTAAATTTTGGCAACTGATCAATCTCCTTAATCTCTAAATGAGCATATTACATCATATTACCTAAGAAGGATGCAATTTTTAAAGCTCTCAGACTAATCTTCCATATCAGATAAACTACTTTTTTTTCCTATAAGTCCATTTTTTCTTTATTTATTTTTAGTTTGATATTTGAAGAATTCCTTGAGTCATGTTTTCTTATATATTTAGCTTTGTCAACTATTATCACTGCACATCCTTTGTTATTGTCCCAAAACAAAAGAATGAAGCAAAACAAATTACCCTCTTGTGACATTTTTTCAAGGATTGATATTACACTATTACTAAATGTTATTAAGTGTCTTTAATTACCATTAGTTAAAAGTACAAAACTGTTGGTATCTCTTTATACCTTCAAAGGATTTATTATACAGGAATCTATTTCAAGATTTTAAATCTTTAATAGGCAGATAATAATAAGTTTTATAAACACATTTTACTCTCCATCTTTATTCTGTAAGATTGTTTTCTATTGTCAAACAAACAATTCATTTATTTGATACCATGTTCTGAAAGCCAGTTTAAACACATCTACTTCCCTAGATTAAAACCTACACTTTGATACTGTTTTGACAATATTTCTCTTTAGGATAAAGGATATAGCTAATATTTTATGTCAGTCTATGCACTTAAATGTGATTAGAAAACTTGTCCTATAATAAAAAAGGAAATAGTGCAAGGCAAATAAATGATAATGATCAGAAATTTAAGATAATCTTCCCAAATACTTCAAAGCCACTTTTTAAAAAATTTAGCAGTGAATAAAAAGCAGAAGTTTTGGATGATGTCCAGATTTCTTTGCTTGAAGAACTACATTATCAAGGGCTTTAAATACTAAATGGAAGGCATCATATTTTATCTTAAAGGAAAGACCTTTAGAAATAACCTGTTGACAGCTGTATTAAAGAATGACAGGAGAGGAGAGAGATTGGAGTCAGGAAGACTAATCAGGAAGCTATTATAATAGTACATGCAAAGTATGAGAACCTGAATTAGGGTGCTGTACAAAGAATAGTTACAACATATGCCATGTAGGCATCATCATTGAGATTTGGCAATCCATTTGATATAGGGATAAAGAAGAATGAAAAAGTCAAATATTTTGAGCTAATATTTGTCATAATTCATAGGATGTTGTTACTCTTAAAATATGGAAGTTTTAAAGATGGTGAGATATTGGGGAGAAGATAATGACTTCAGTTTTGGATATTTTGAGTGCTTATGGTAGAGGATTTCAGTATTATAGGATGAAAATAAGATGATAGAAGCACTTCTAAATCTTGGAGTCATCTTTACAGAGATGATAATTGAATGTTGATCCTATCATTAAGAATAAAGAATGTTGGCTTAGATTCTTAAAATCTAGCCACTGCTCAGATTCTTATAATATAGCCAATAGCTTACTAATATTCAGACTCCTTAAGAGTTTGCCCAGTATGACCGATGTTCTAATAAACCTTGTCTTTGGCTGAAAGAAGGCTTAGGTCAAATTCTTTCAGGCAGGACCCTCATGTTGTGGTTTTGGGGCCCCAGCACCCCTAAACCTCAACAATTTGGTGGCCCATACAGAGAAACTAGCTAACACCAAGTTCTTCTCTAGCCAAGACTGGAAGGTATGTAAGCCTTCCCCACCCCTCCTTTCTTGCTCTGCAGTTGAGTTGTTCTCCAAGCACCAAGGCTTGGAGGTGCTTTTTGGGCAGACAGTTATGAGACTGTCTCACACTCAGCCTGACACTCTCAGGCTCTCAGTCTACTGGGTCAGTTTGTGGCCATGGACCTGGGTACACCTTTTGCAGCATAGAGGACAAGGATAGAAGCCCTGTCAGGAAGTGTATGCCCAATTCTGTCAATTCTCTCAGCACTAGGGAATTGGGGAAAACTGAAGTTGCTTTTTGGTTCCCTGAGGTTTACTTACTCCCTTCCCTCTACACCTCTGAATTCTCCTTCATGGAGGTTACAGCAAAAAGTTAGAACAGCTAAAAATAACTTGGCAGATTCTGGAGGTTTTGTGATTTATCATTAAGGAGTTTTGAAACTCCTCCTTACAACCCTGGTCACTCCTTTCTCTCACTCTCTTCCATTGAGTCAAGAGGGTATCTGTTAACCCCTCTCTCATAGGAGAAGAGAATTTCACCCCTTTACCCCTCACCTTTGATTTCACCCTCCCCCATGTGGGAAAGGAAGGAAGGGGGAGGGGTAGCAGCTACAGCATGGGCCCCACTGGCAATGCCCTTGGGCCCTGGGGCAACCTTTGCCAAGAAGCATCACCCAGGCTCAGCACATCCTACTCAAGGTAAAGAAGCTAGTCTTCAGACTTGGGTAAGCATACTCTTTTTAAAGTTGTAGTTTATAACTGTTAATGAAATGTTGATCCTCTCTATAAAGCAATCTTGAAATACATTTACAAAATTGAAGTCACCTGATTGGTAATGGGTTTGTTTCAAGTTTCAAATTGGTGAACTTTTTGTATCAGTTATGTCAAGCAACTTTTCATAATTTGGTTACTGGTAAAATAATTTGGCTGTTGTTGATTATTGTTTCAATGTGTAAACTTGCCAAAAAGCATGTTAAGGTTTTGTCTTCTTGAGAATTTGCAAGTATATAGAAATAATCTCTAATGATTGGCTTTTTACACTAGGACAAATTTAAGTTTGAGATGTAAATCCTGGAAAAGTTTTATTAAGCTGTGATTAGAGAAACTTGCTGTGTGAGGTAAAAGCTCATGGGATTTTACTTTGAGTTGTCTAATAGATCTTAATAATACATTGATAAATCAATAATCCACCATCTGAAACATGACACAAGCTGCTCAGAGAGAATGTGATAATGGTGGGAAGTCAGCATTGGGAAAAGCTGGGAGGACAATTTTAGCGTCAGTATAAGATGGGATCCTCCTGGCTCAGTTTCCCCATTATGTTTCTTTGAAAGGGAGTGTTACCCACCTGGCTATTCCTGAGTCTGGCTATGAGGTGGATTTGATACTGCATGGTTGGAAAACTGAATTATCTGAATCCAAACAGAGCTAAGAATGTTTTATCCTCTCATATTTGGGGCCTAAATCTAGTCCCTGCTTTATATCTGGGCCCTGTAGTCTTTTCTGTCAGATTTACCTACAGTTGGTAGCAAACAGCAGGTACCAGACAATGTCCCCCCATTGTTCCCTGAATGAAGCCTGTGCTTGGTTCCAGTCAACCTCCTCTTTGGGACCCCCTTAAGGGAGGGACAGTTCTACTCCCCTTGCCATCAGGAAGCAGTCTCAGAAGACAACACCTTTGCCCCTTACCCCAAAAGAATTTGGGTCTCATTTATTTGAGGGGGAAATGATGAGGTTGGATCTAGAACCCAAAAAGGAAAAACCCTGGACTTTCCCACATGGCCAAATCTCTGGCTTTCTCCTGAAGGTATAATCCCATCAACTGGCCTTTCATTGTAGCTACACCCAATTTCTCAATTTGGTTACCCTTAACCTAGTCTAGCCCTCCATTGTCTTACCTCCCTATGGCCCCAGGCCACTTCCCACCCTTAATCCTATCTAGGTTCCATCAGATTCTTAAAATCTAGCCACTGCTCAGATTCTTATAATCTATCCAATAGTTTACTAATGTTCAGACTCCTTAAGAGTCTGCCAAATATGATAGGTGTTCTAATAAACCTTTTCTTTGGCTGAAAAAAATTAGAATAGAGCAAATGGAAGCTCATGACTTTATGAGAAATAAAGAAATTATAAAACAAAACCAAAAGAATGAATAAATAGAAGGAATGTAAAATATCTCAATGGAAAAACAACTGACCTGGAAAATAGATCCAGGAGAGATAATTTAAAAATTACTGGACTACCTGAAAGCCATGATCAAAAAAGAAAGAGCCTAGACATCATCTTTCAAGAAATTATCAAGGAAAACTGCCCTGATATTCTAGAACCAGAGGGTAAAATAGAAATTGAAAGAATACACTGATCACCTACTGAAAGAGATCACCAAAGGAAAATTCCTAAGAATATTATAGCCAAATTCCAGAGTTCCCAGGTCAAGGACAAAATATTGCAAGCAGCCAGAAAGAAACAATTCAAGTAATGTGGAAACACAGTCAGGATAACACAAGATTTAGCAGTTTCTACATTAAGGTATTGGATGGCTTGGAATATGATATTCTGGAGGTCAAAGGAACTAGGATTACAACCAAGAATCACTACCCAATAAGACTGAGTATAGTCCTTCAAGGAGAAAATGGGCATTCAGTGAAGTAGAGGACTTTCAAGCATTCTTGATGAAAAGACCAGAGCTGAATAGAAAATCTGGCTTTCAAATACCAGACTCAAGAGAAGCATGAAAATGTAAACAGGAAAGAGAACTTAGTAAAATTGAATTGTTTACATTCCAAAAAAAAAAAAAAAAGAATAAAGAATGTTGAGAGAATAGAGTCCTGAGGAACAACTGCATATGGTGGGTGACATGGATGATAAGCCAGCATAGGACCCTGAGAAAAATAGTCAGAAGTGTAATATAATGAGGGGAGAAAATTATCAAAAAAATCCATAGATCACAGTATCAAGGAGGAAGGGATTGTCAGAAGTGTCAAGTGCCAAAGAAAGATCAAAAAGGATGATCTTGGTGACAGCAGTTTCGGTCTGATGGTTGGGTTGGAAGATAAGTTGCAAGGGATTGAGAATTAAGTAAGAAATGAAGAAATTGAGGCAATAAAATCAGACCATATACAGCCCCCTGATACTTAAGAATACAACTGAATCCAGTTTAAAATGTAATTGAGAAATATTTAACAAAATAACTAAAACCACAATAACACAGAGGTAACATTACATTGTAAAATTAAGTCAATATGCAGTCCACAGGGATCCTTAGGTATAGTTTAGTGGCCCTTGTAATTATTTGAGTTTTACCCCACTGATCTACAGGAAAATCCCTAAGGACACAGGATTTTTAAGGTGCCCAGTATCATATTTCAGCAGAAAGAATTATAGGACATGAGTTCAAATCCCTGCTTTTCAATTTATTACTTTGGTGATATTGAGCAAATAACTTAATCTCTCTGTACAAAATGAGATCTTATACTAGACGAACTCAAAGGTACATCATAACTCTAAATCTATGGCCCTAGATGCCCATTTAGCATTAGTTTTGAAGTGAGACAACTTGGTTTTACTTGACTCTTGACTCATTTACTAGCTGGCTGACATTGGAAAAGCCATACAATCTCTCTAGTAGGAAAAAAAAGTCATTAGGTTATTTATCTGAGGCCAGATTTGAACTCAGGTCCTCCTGAATCCAGGTGCTCTATCCACTGTGTCATCTAGCTGTCCCCCAAGAAAATACTTCCTTAAAATTTAGAATGGAGCAAATGGAAGCTAATGACTTCATGAGAAATCAAGAAATTGTGAAACAAAACCAAAAGAATGAAAAAAATAGAAGACAATGTGAAATATCTCATTGGAAAAACAAATGACTTGGAAAATAGATCTAGGAGAGATAATTTAAAAATTATTGGACTATCTGAAAGCCATGATCAAAAGGGTGGGTGGGGAGGGAGGAAGGGAGAAAACTTGGAACCCAAAGTTTTAAAAACAAAAGTTAAAAAAATTGTTTTCACATGCTACTCGGAAATAGGATATACAGGAAATGGGGTATAGAAATCTCTCTTGCCCTACAGGAAAATTGAAGTGGAAGGGGATAAGAGAAGGGGGGAAAGACAGAAGAAAGGACAAACTAGGAGAAGGGGTATTAAGAATGCATGACATCTTGGGCTGGGGGGTAGGGATGAGATGGGGAGAAAATTTGGAACTCAAAATCTTGTGGAAGTAAATGTTGAAAACTAAAAATAAATAATTTTTTTTAAAAAGCCTAGACATCATCTTTCAAGAATTTATCAAGGAAAACTGCCCTGATATTCTAGAACCAGAGGGTCAAATAGAAATAGAAAGAATTCATCAATCACCTCCTGAAAGAGATCCTCAAAAGAAAACTCCTAGGAATATTGCAGTCAAATTCCAGAGTTCCCAGGTCAAGGAGAAAATGTTGCAAGCAGACAGAAAGAAACAATTCAAGTGTTGCAGAAACACAATCAGGATAACACAAGATTTAGCAGCTTCTACATTAAGGGACTAGAGAGTTTGGAATATGATATTCCCAGAGGTCAAAGGAGCTAAGATTACAACCAAGAATCACTTACCCAGCAAAACTGAGTATAACCCTTCAGGGAAAAAATGAACATTCAGTGAAATAGAGGACTTTCAAGCTTTGTTCATTAAAAGACCTGGGCTGAATAGAAAATTTGACTTTCAAATACAGGACTCTAGAGAAGCATGTAAAGGTAAACAGGAAAGCAAAATCATAAGGGACTTATTAAAGTTGAACTGTTTACATTCCTACATAGAAAGATGATATTTGTAACTCATGAGACTTTTCTCAGTATTAGGGTAATTGGAGGTGAAAAAACATGTGTGTGTGTGTATACATGTATGTATGTATATGTGTATATGTGTGTATATGTGTATGTATCTATATCTATCTATCTATATCTATATCTATCTATCTATGTATCTATATCTATATATCTAAATCTAGATCTATATCTTTAGATATAGATCTAGATAGATATATATAGACATAGATATATATAGACAGAGGGCACAGGGTGAGTTGATGATGAAGGGATGATATCTAAAAAATAAAATTAAAGGGTGAGAGAGGATTACACTGAGAGAAGGAAAAAGGGAGAGGTAGAATGGGGTAAATTATCTAACATAAAACAGACAAGAAAAACCTTTTTCAGTGGAGGGGAGATGTGGGGGAAGGTGAGAGGGAATGAGGGAATCTTACTCTCATAGGATTTGTCTTAAGGAGAGAATAACATACACACTCAATTGAGTATGAAAATCTAGCTTATCTTATAGGAAAATATAGGGAAGGGGATAAGAGAGCAAGGGGATGATAGAAGGGATCTCAGATTGGTGGAAGGAGTAATCAGAAGCAAACATTTCTGAGGAGGGACAGTGTTAAAAGAGAGAATAGAATAAAATGGGGTGGGATAGGATGAAGGGAAATCTAGTTAGTTATTAAAAACATGACTAGTATGGAAGTGTTTAGCATGACTACGCATCCATAACCTGTATTTAGTTGCTTGCCTTCTCAATTAGTGTGGCTGGGGAGGGAGGAAGGGAGAAAATTTGGAACCCAAAGTTTTAAAAACAAATGTTAATTTTTTTTCACATGCAAGTGGGAAGTAAGACATACAGGCAACAGGGTATAGAAATTTATCCTGCCCTACAGGAAAATAAAAGGACAAGGGGATAAAAGAAGGGGTTGAGACAGATTAGGGGAAGGGGTATTCAGAATGCATACCATCTTAGGGTTGGAAGGAGGGGCAAGATGGGGAGAAAATTTGCAACTCAAAATCTTGTGGAAATGAATGTCACAAACTAAAAGTAAATACTAAAAATAAAAAAAGAAAACATAATACAAGAAAAAAGTAATACCTTATAATTAGTTTTCAAAACCAACTGATTGACATAAGGGAAGATGAAAATTTTTAAACCAAATAGGGGAGGGAATAGAACAAGTACTTATGTACCAGGAACTGTACTAAGTGCTTTATAAATATCTCATTTGATAAACCAAAGTATCCCATAATGTTGGATATCATGATTTAGTAAATATGGCCAATAAACCTTTTTTTTTTCCCATTTGGATTTACAGGTGTGATTTATAATCTATGTTTTCTGACCTAACAGACATTTAAACAAAAAAATTTAAATAAATTGATCTTCAATCTAGACCTTCAATTCATTGTGTCACAAAATGTAAAACAAAGATTTTTTTAAAAAAAAATAATGAAGTATAATAAATCACATTACTCTCATGAACAAATATTATTAATGAAAATAATGTTTTGGGGGCAGCTAGGTGGCACAGTGCATAGAGTTTTAGCCTTGGAGTCAGGAGAACCCGAGTTCAAATCTGACCTCAAACACATGACACTAACTGTGTGACCCTGGGCAAGTCACTTAACCCCAATTGCCTCACCAAAAAAGAAAATAATAATGCTTTTAAGCAAAACAAAGTTTTTTTTTGTAATATGAATAAACATCATAAAGTAATTTTGAAATATGATTCCATGATTGCCTTTTTAATTTCTATTTTGCTTATGTTTTATAATATACACAACATATTAGTATAGTAGTCCATGCATAGAATTAGGAATTAAGTATATAGGGTGTGTGCTCAAAAACATTTTCCTGAAAGATGTGCATAATCAATCAATTAATCAATTAATACACATTTATTAAGCACCTATGTACTAGGCACTGTACTAAGCACTGGGATGCAAAAAGTGGCAAAACATAGTCTTTGTTCTCAAGGAGGTTATATACTTATGGGAGAGACAACATACAAACAAAGAAATGCAGAAGAAACTATGTAAGATAGATAGGAAACAAAGAAGACACTAGAATTAAGAGGAGTTCAGGAAGTAGATCCTTCCTATAGAAGGTGGAATTTTAGTTAGGACTTATGGGAAGCCATAAGTAAGAGAAATCAGTAAGTCATAAGAGATCAGTAGTCAGAGCAGTAGAGGAAGAGAATATTCAAAGCATGGGGGACAACTGGAGAAAATGTCCAGATGTGAGATATGGAGTGACTTGTTTGTGGAATAGTAAAGAGGCCAGTGTCACTGATTCAAAGAATATGTTTTATGGAGGAGATATAAGAATATTAGAAAGGTAGGATGGAGATAAGTTATAAAGGTCTTTGAAGGCCAAACAGAACATTTAGCATTTGCTTTTGGAAGCAATATGGAACTGTTGAAGTTTCTTAATAAGGAAGTGCAATGATCAGACTTATGCTTTGGGAAAAACACTTTAGTAGCTGGGTCAAGAATGCTGTGGAGTCAGAAGAGACTTGAGGCAGGCAAAACCAGCAGTAGGCTTTTGTAATAATCCTGGAATGAGGTATGAGTGCCTGTACTAGAATGGTGATAGTGTCAGAAGAGGGAAGGGATAATATTTGAGAGAAGTTGGAAAAGTGAAATTGACAAGTTTTGACATAACAGAGATGAGAGATAGTGAGGAAGCCAGGGTGATTCTTAGGTTGCAAACCTGAGAGACTGGGAGGACTGTGTTGTCCTCTATGTAATAGGGAAGGTAGGAGGAGAGAGGGTTTGTGAGGAAATGCAATTTGAGATGTCTGGAAGGCATTGTAGGTGTGAAATTGGAGCTAAATATGGAGATTTGGGTAGGGAAAGATCTAAGAAACATCAACATAACATTGGTAATTAAATGTATGAGAATTGATGAGATTACCAAGTGAAGGAGAATAGAGGGAGAAGAGAAAAAAGGCCCAGGACAGAACCCTGAGGAGCATATGCAGTTAGAGGATCTGATCTGGAAGTAGATCCAACAAAGGGGACAAACAAGGGTGGGTCAGATATGTAGGGAAAAAAAAAACAGGAGAAAGTGGTCTCCTGAAAACCTAGGAACAAGAAAATATCAAGGAGGAAACAGTGATCAACAGTATTGAAAGCTGTAGAGAGGTTAAGGAGAATGAAGATTGAGAAAAGACTGTTTGATTTGGCAACGAAGAGATCATTAGTAAGTGTGGAGAGAGAATATTTGGTGAAATGATAAAGTTAAAAGCCAAATTATTAGGCATTAAGAAGAAAGAGGAGAGAAAGTGGAAGCCTCTATTGTAAAGAGCCTTTTCAAAAAGTTTAGCTACAAAGGGCAGAAAATATATAGGACAATAATTAGAAGGGATAGATGGGTCAAGTTAGGGTATTTTTCAGGATTGCAGAGATATAAACTTGTCTGTAGACAGTAAGAGGTGAGCCAGCAGAAAGGGAAAGAAAAAAAATAAGTGAAAAAGTGGGAATGACAGTAAGAAACTATTGGATGAGATGGGATAGAATGACATCACTTAAACAAGTAGAGGGGTTAGTCTTAGTAAGGAGTAAGTCCACTTCATCATGAGACACATGATGACAGAGAAAGTGTCAGAAGGCACCTGAGTGATAGGAGCTGAGGAAGAGGGGCAAAGAGAAGTTCATGGCTAATGGGCTCATTTTTTTTCTGTAAAATAAAAGGAAGTTCTCTTAGCTGAGAGAATGGAAGGGGAGGGAAATCATAGGAGGTTTGTAGAGGGACAGAAAGGCTTGAAACCATCACTGTAGAGAGTGGGATAGTGATTTGATAAAGGTGGTACTGTAGGATAGCCTAGCAGCAATGAGGACCCAGTTGAGATTGTGTAACATAAATTAGTAGTGGACTCAGAACAGTTGCATGATTTTCTCCACCTTCATTCAGCAGTATATATGTAGGCAAGAAGGTAACAAATGGTGGGAGTGAGCCAAGGTTGAGGCTTGCAAGCACCTAATTGGTAATATGATCAATGTGGGGTAGGGGGGAGGGACTTGAAAGAGGAGAAAACTGAATTGAGTTGGTTCACCAAGGAGTCAAGATGTGGAGAAAAGGAGAATGTGTCTATTACAGGGAAGATGGTTTGGGAGTGGAGGTCATGGTGTGAATGAAGCATAGGGTAATGTAAGCAAAGGCAGAAAGAGATATAAAAATCCAACAGATTATAGTTGGATAAGGGGATTTCAGAATTCTTGAATGTCAAGGTGGTATATTTGTGGGTGATGGTAAGATCAAAGGTACGAATATTTTTGTGTGTGTCTGAGGTGAGATGGAGGAGTGGCTCATGGGAGGTGATTTATTTGAGGAACTGAGTGACTAGTGTATTTGAAGCAGAATCAGTATGTATCTCGAAGTTCTTTGTGTTGAGGATAGGAGATGGGAAGAAAGGGAAAAAAGGAGAGGTATCAAACTCATTGAGGAAAAGGAATGATCTGCATGTCTGTAAACAAGTATCATGATTTTCATTGGGTGGTAGATATGAATAACACGAACATCAAAGGAAGAGTGGTTACTGAGTGAGAGAGGGAGGAGAACCTGGAAGTGGCAATGGGGAGCAAGGTATATTCCAATTCCCCTACCTCTATCAGAGATCTGAGGAGAATGAGTGAAGGTGTCTCCAGTACTGAAAAAAGTGGCCACAGAGGCTGTGTCACTGGGGGAGGTGAGGTTTCAATAAGAACTAGTAGATGGAAGTAATGGGAATGGAATAGATTTCAGATGAGGTAAAGTTTGTTACCTATGGAATAGACATTTCAGAGGGCATAGCGGAGTGGCTAGGTGGAGTTAGGATGAAACCTTGAGGTAGGAAGGTTGATAAAGATGAGAGTGAGGAATCGAGTGGTAGGGGTGAGGAATAGGGTTTGGATGATATTCAATAGAAATACAGAGTCACTGGAACATTATGGATATGCCCTGGTGTGAAAGTGCTTATTTTTGAGTGCAAGATGCCACCCCTCTACCTTCAAAGAACAAGTGTAGAAGGAGATGTGAGTCCTAAAGTTAAAGACAGGGTTGCTTTTCTTTGCCCTAGAGGTGCTCCACATCCTTGTTGAGAGAGCGGGCTGGCAATAAGAAGTAGACTTGTTCTGATATAAATGGAAGTGGTTGTTTTGGAACATATGGAAGATACTCAGTCTGCCCCCAATCAGCCTTTCCTTAGGGAATATGCTGCATCCAAAAGAGAAAGAAGGTTCAGGGCACTAGTGCACTCATAATCTAAGGTCTTCTCACTTGAGGAAGCTGGCTATGAGGCAGTAGCAGCAAGTGGTAGACTCTACGCAAATGGAAGATGCCCAGCCTGGGTCCTAGCAGTTCTTCCTTAGGGAACACACTGTGCCCAGTAAGAGACAGAGGGCTTAGGGCACTAGTGTGCCACAGTCTGAGGTCTTCTTACCTGAGGGGGCTGTGATAAGGTGACATCAGGAAGTATAATATCACAGAAAAGTTTGGAAATCACTCTTCTAAGCATTATAAAGTCAATGAAATTTGGGGATCATGATATGTATAGTGATAGCGCTATTTTCAGAAGATATATCTGGAATGACAGATTGGGGAAGAAGAATGAATGGGGGAGGCAAAAGAGTAAACTTTTTTTTTCTTGGAATGCAAGTCTTATATAATAAAATCTTGATTTAAGGAAAATAATAGGGATAAACTACAGGAGAGGAGATAAAAATGAAGGAATGGATTACAATATAAATTTCAATGAATGAATTGACAAAATTCATTAGTGACTAATGTGACTAATTTGTGACTAATTTGGCATTATGGGTATAGGAATGAAATCAGATAATTGCAAGATTTTGGGTCTGAGTAATGGTTGGGGGGAAGAGGACACTAGTAATTGAAATATAAAAATTGCTAAAAGATCTTGTTTGGAGAGAAGAGAATGTAAAAAATTTGTTTGAAACATTTTGAGTGTAGGGTGATGGCGGGACAAATAATTTAAGATGAAATATTCAAGTGTTATGTGTTGATTTTTTTAATTGACTAGTACTTTATATGACTGAGGTTAATCACTACATGATTTCTAATGCTACTGTTCCATATTAATTTTTACTTATAGAAATAATGGATAAAATCTAAGTGGGAAATTAGTTTCCAATGTAGAAAAAAATAAGTTTAGTGTATTTTTTTTTTGCTTGCTTATAAGTGACTAATAGTTTTCTTGGAATTATATGCATCTTCTCTTCCTAACTTTTACAAGCAACTTTATTGAGCCAATAAATCAGTCAAGTCACTCAAAAACTTATTGAGTTCCTTTTATGTGACAAGAACTGTATTAAACACTGAGGACACAAAGTTAAAAGGAAGTCCCTGCTTCCAAGGTACTCACAATCTAATGGGGCAGACAACATTGAAAGAACTTTTGAAAAAAAAAACACAAGCTGTATACGGCATAAATTAGAAATGATCAACAGAAGGAAGGCACTAGCATTAGAGGGTTTGGGGAAAAAATTCCTGTAGGAGGCAGAGATAAGGAAGAAGAACATTCCAGAAATGGGGGACAATCATTGATAATGCTAGGGATGGAGAGATTGAGTTTCTTATTTGAGGAACAGTGAAGAAGTCAGTTTCACTGGATTGAAGAGTATGGGGAATCAGGCAGCATTGTAAAGAAAAAGAACTTTGGAAAGGAAGCAGGTTGTGAAGGGCTTTGAATGTCTAACAGAGGAATTTATATTTGATCTTGGAGATAATAGGAAGGTCCTGGAATTTATTGTGTAGTTTGGTTGGTTGTTGTCCTTCATTCTTGAACAAAACTAAAATAACATCACTGTTAGAGTTAAGTCAAAGTGTGTCCAGCTGTGACTGATTGGACCAATATGAGATCAGAATCCTCTACCACAGGTTGGGCACAGACAGTCCAGGTGAACATTTGGAGTGGATTCTCTAAATTTGTGCAGCTCATGTTTCTTTTGAACTACTCCAATTCTGCTTTGCTCATATTGCACAGCACCTTCTCTGACAAGGGCATGCCATGCTAGTCAGTCCTGTTCCAGTGTCTCCCATGTCATGCAATCAATTCCAAAATTCTTCAAAGAAGAAATTGTGTTGTTAGAACTTGTGTAGTTTATTGTATAGGGGAATGATATGGTTGAACCTGTGCTTTAGGAAGATCACAATGACAACTAAGTAGATGATGGACTAGATTGTGGAATGATACAGACAGACCCACCAGAAGACCATTACAATAGTCCAGGCATGAGGTAGTGGGGGCCTTCACCATGGTGGTAGTAGTGTCAGAGGAGAGAAGGGGGAGTATGGGAAAAATGTTACAAAGTAAAATCAATAGGCCTGTAGGTTTACAGTAATATTCCTATTATTGAAGGTTTTCAAATGGAGTCTGGAAGACAATTTGACATGGGTAATCTAGAGAACTTTCCAGTTGAAGTATTCATTTGGCTTTATGACCTTCAATCTTTTTCAGTACTAAGATGCCATTATTCTACTTCTAGGCAGATGGTTCTGTTAAGGATGTAATAGATGACCAATGTATGTGCACAAAGTCTTTAATGAAAAACAATAAACCATCTTCCCAAAAGTCATTCATTTGCTTAAACGTACAAATCTAAATCAGATAATCTATCAGTTCCAATTCTATTATATATTACAAGAATGTGTGTACAAACATACACAATGCACATGTGCATGTGTGTAACTATGTCAGTGTGGGGATATGATTCTTACATTGTTTTTGTTATGGTCAAATGTCTCTATAGCTCTTATATTTACAGTGAAAATTAACAATTTTTATAATACCTATGTGAACATTTTGTCATTTCTTTCACACATGGTTGAACAATTCAATAATTTCCTTCAATCATAGATTTAATTGATTGGAAAAAGTATAACTGTCATTATGTCATGCTCAATAAGATTTTTGGAGAATTATATCTGGTATGTGGCATGTGTTGATGATAAATACAATACGCTGTACCTTTCAAAATTCATATACATACAAATCATATTTCAGAACTAAGAGACATGGCTGATACATTTTCCTCTATTAAATTGATAACTTAGTCTTAAATCATAATAGTAAGAGAAATTGAATATTGAAATAATAAATCTCAAGAGAAAAAGTCTACTGAAAGAGAGATGAACTTAGAAAAGTCTACTGAAAGAGAGATGAACTTTACCTCCATGTTCAAAAACTCACATGACTCTACAGTCTACTTGGCGTTAATATTTCATTTAATAATGCCTATTACAAGCCACCTATGCAAGCAAATTATTTATTACTCCCGGGTATATCCTCCCATAATGGCACCACAGGAGAGCTACCTAATGCTTTAGGTGAATTCTTTAGATTGTTTTGATATTGTGAGGATTTTAATAGAACATAAAAGCTTTCCATCAGTTAAGTCCCATTGTCCTTCCATTAATAGGCCAACATTTCTTATGTCATATATTTTTCTAATAATGTCTTGTACACAACTTTTTCTGAGCAATTTTTCACATGTAATGCATGTTTTGTAGTCTTCTGATGCTTATTTTGTGACTCTGTTAGCCTATTAGTTATTCTTAACTCCAATTATGAAGAATTGAAATGTGTCATGACACAACTATACAATATCATCACAAGAACATTGCCATTGAAAAGATGAACCTTTGGTTCAAGAGGACACTTAGGGCTGTTAAAAGAAGTGCTTCACTTCCCAAAGAAATTCAGACACTTTTCCTTCAGTTCAGTTTTGAATTTATTCAGTGGCTGTCCAAAATTTATGTAATGGTGGATCTGCTTCATGGGTTGCTTATTTGATTGTGTATTGTATTTTATACATAATCTTTTCATATAATAAGATAAAACTTTTCTGAATACTTACAAATATTATTTAGTAGGTTCTTCAATATTGTAGGGTTTGATATAATCAGGACAGCTTTATCTATAAAAAGGAATGTCTGGAGGAATTGAGGAACTTTGAGAACCCCTCTTTCTATAGTACATTATGCAGGGCTTTCTTTATGAAAAGGGAAAATACTTTTGGTAGCATACATCTCCCTGTTATGCCTCACTTTGTATTCATAAACATGGGATTATCAAAATTATCTCACTTAATTTGGCACAAAAATGGAAGAAACTTTGTAGAAGGGAGAATAAGGAGGCTTTTTGCTCTATGGAACCAAATTTTATGTATAAACATATATACATATGCTACATTTATATGTAAATGTATATGCACATATAGACATACATGCATATATACATACATACATATACTCAATGAACAATAAAGAAAATTAAGATCTTGTATTTTCTATACCTTTTAGCCAAATGTTTTATCATAAAAATATATTTTACTGTGAAATGTTGCTTAAAAAGTCCTGCTTATTTTCATCTCACAACTGCATCAATCAATTAGCAAGCATTTATTAAACTCTTATTATATTCTAGGCATTGCTCACATGTGGTATTGCTGCTAGGTGATCCTTTGTACCCTTCCACCACTGGACTAGATCCTGAAGGTTGCTCCTTGAAAATCATTGATGCTAGAATGGCTACAAAACTAAGTCTGGGTTCCACTCCAAGACTCCTGAACCTCAAGTGGTTCATTCTCATGACCTTTCAAAATTCACAAGGATAGTTTCTTTTGATGGTCTTTTTGCAGATACTTATGAACACTGAAATATGAGATAAATGTTCCACGAAGAGATGGCTCTTGATGTCTTTGTAAAAATCTGACTCCATTAATTTCTCCCTTGCCTCTCCAAGGGAACGTCATACCCAGTCTTCCACTTGACTGCAATTCAGTGAACCAAATAATCTATATTCAAGTAGATTCTTTGCTAATTTTCAGCATGTTATTCAAAGTCTTTCCAGCATGATAGAACAATTGTAGATGACTTTAAAATCCAAATTAATGAGTCTATATGTTGATTTAGAGGCAATAGAAATATGGAAGTGACATGGTGAGATTTGCACTTCAGGGAAATCACTCTGGTAAATGTGTACAGGATAAATTAGAATGGGGAGATTTTGAGTTAGGGAGATTGATTAAGGGAAGAACAAAACCATTCTGGGCTCTGAAATGTAAATTCTTGCATAGTTTTGCTTTGCCTATATCTAGAACTCTCTCTTCCAGATGACCATATCTCAAACATACCACCTTTACTCTGGTCAAGATCTTCACCTCCTCCTCACTGTAGTCTGCCCCAGAAACAACCCTGAGCTACGATAGGTGAGTTCTTCTCTAACCTTTCCCACAACCAGTCCTCCTTTGTACTTCCTAATCACCAACTCCAAACTGTGTTACCGGAACATATTTCCTCCATTTCATCTCCTCTTTATATGCTGTCTTTCCCCTTTAAAATGTAAACTCCCTTCAGTTAGGAACTGTCTTGTATTTGTATTCCCAGTACTTAGCATAATAGTAAGCACTAATAGTTAGTTAGTGTTAGATAGTAAGCACTAATAAATATTTTATTCATCTATGCTCTCTCTGTCTCTGTCTCTCTCTCTCTCTCTCTGTCTGTCTCTCGGTCTCTCTGTCTCTCTGTCTCTCTCTCCCACTCCAGACTGTGGAGGTACAAAAGGCAGATGTTTTTCAAATGATCAGATATATGGGATTAAGGAAGAAATAGGGAATGGAATGGGGGCAGCTAAATTGTTCAGTTTATAAAGCTCTGGGCTTGGAACTCATCTTTATGAGTTCAAATCTGGCCTTAGACACTTATTAGTAGTGTGGCCCTGGGCAAGTCACTTAACTTTGTTTGTCTTTGTTCCTCAATTGCAAAATGAGCTGGTGAAGGAAATGGTAAACCACTCCAGTATCTTTGCCAAGAAAACCCTAAATGGGATCAAGAAGAATAGGATGTGGCTGAACAACAACAAAGGAGTGGAGCTATTTAGGTCAGTATTTTCCAAAATTTTGATGGTGTAAGTAAAATATTTTTGAGTATACACCTGCAACATATATATTTACCAACTTATAACATGTATATATTTACCTACTTATAAATTATGAAACCTACACAAAAATATGCATTAGAAAGGATGATAGAAAGACAAAAACAATATCATCCTGGAATTAATAGGGAGCCAGTGGAGTATACTGAGTAGGTAAATTTCTGAATAAGTCTTTCACTTAAGGGAAATCTTTTGGGTAGCTATATGGAAGATCCATTAAAGATATCAGAAAAACATTCCAATAATCCAGGAAAGAGTTGATGATAGCTTGGACTATGGTGTTGGCTAGACAAGTAAAGAGAAGGGGACAGGTGCAAGAGATATTGTGGAAGGAGAATATTTGTTAAGTGATAAGATATATGGGGTCAAAGATGATAAAGAGTCAATGATGATATCAAGGTTGAGACCCTGGGTGTTTGAGAGGATGATGGTGCCTTTGATAAAAATGGGAATATTCAGGGAAGGGATATATTTAGATGAAAGATAATATAAATCCCAAAGAGATCATACAAATGGGAAAAGTACCCACATGTACAAAAATATTTATAACGGCTCTTTTTGTGGTGGCAAAGAATTGGAAATTGAGAGGATGCCCATCAACTGGGGAATAGCTGACAAGTTGTGGCATATGAATGTGATGGAATACTATTGTGCTATAAGAAATGATGAATAGGCTGACTTCAGAAAAACCTGGAAAGACTTGTATGGTCTGATGCTGAGTGAAGTGAGCAGAACCAGGAGAACATTGTACACAGTAACAGCCATTGTATGATGACTAGTATTAATAGACAACCCTTCTCAGCAATGCAAGGATCTAAGACATCTCCAAAGGCCTCATGATGGAAAATGCTATCCACATCCAAAGAAAGAACTATGGAGTTTGAATGTAGATCAATCGAAGCATACTATTTGCTATTTTTTTTCTTCTGTTGTGTTTTGTTTCCTCTGTCTGGTGGATCCTCCTATTGGTTCTAATTCTCACTTACAACATCACTAATGTGAAAAAATGTTTCATAGGAATGTATATGTAGAGCCTATATCAGATTGTGCACAGGTGGGGAGGGAGGGGGAGAAAAATTTTAAACTGAAAAGCTTATGGAAGTGATTGTTGATAATTCAAAGTAAATTAATTAAAAAAAAGAAAGATGATATAAAAAGTACCATTATACATTACTCATCTATGCCTGCTTATGCTGTATGATTCTGTCTTAATAAATCAATAAACAGTTTATTAAGCACCTGCTACATGACAGATGAGGTAGCTAGAAGGGCCAGTGGATAGAACACTGGCCCTAGAGTCAAGAAGTTGTTGTTGTTGTTGTTGTTGTTGTTCAGTTCTTTCAATCAAGATTCTAACTCTTCCTGACTCCATTTGGGGTTTTCTCATCAAAGATACTGTAGTGATTTGTTATTTCCTTCTCCAACTCATATTAAATCTCAGATCTTTCTGAGCTCAAATCTGACCTCAGACACTTAATATCTATGTGACCCTGGGGAGGTCACTTAACCCCTATTTGCCTTAATCCTCTGAAAAAAGAAAATGGCAAAACCTTTGGTATCTTTGCCAAGAAAACACCATCATAGAGTCATAAAGAGTTTGACACTTCTGATCAACTGAACAGCAAGAAATGTACCAGGCACTTTACTAAACACAGAGGATAAAAAAAGAGGAAAAACACTGTCCCTCACATCAAGAAGCTTACATTCTAATGGGGGTAGACAGGATGAAAACAAATATATAGAAAGAAAAAATATGTGCAGGATACATATGAAAAAAATTAACAGAAGGAAGGCACTATACCAGGAGGTCAATAGTTGGAATGGAGCAGGGAGAACATTCCAAGCATGGGGTACAGGCAGAGAAAATGCCCAGATATGAAAGATGAAGTGGCATTGTTGTGAAACAGCAAGAAGGCTATTTTACTGGGTCAAAAAGTATATGTTAGAGAATGAGGTGTGAGACTGGAAGGGTAGGAAGGGATTACATCATGAAGGATTTTGAATGCCTAGCAGAGAATTTTGTATTTGCTCCTGGAGGCAACAAGGAGCCCCTAGAGGTTGCAGTTTAGGAAAATCATTTTAGTGATGGAACTAAGGATGGAATGGAGTCAGAAGAGATCTGAGGCAGCAAACACACTAGCAAGCTTTTACAATTATCCAGGGATGAGGTGTGAGGGCCTCTATTAAAATGGTGGCAGTGTCAGAGGGGAGAAAGGATCATATTCAATATGGGTTGCAAAGGTGAAATTTACATGCCTTTTGAAAAGATTGTATATGGGGGGGTAAGAGAAAGTGAGGAAACCAAGATGACTCTTAGGTTGTGAGCCACAGATACTGGGAGAGTTTGATGTTGCTTCTTACAGTAATAGGAAAGGGTTTAGGGAGAAAGATAATGAATTTAGTTTTGGACACATTGAGTTTAAGAAGTCTATTGGAATCCCATCTGAGATGTCTGAAAAGAACCCAGAGATGTGACATTGGAGGTGAGCAGAGAGTTTGGGGCAGAAAAGGTAGATTTGAGCATCATCAGCATAGAAATGGTAACTAAATACTTGAGAACTGATGAGATCACCAAGTAAATTTATATGGAAAAAGAAGAAAAGAGGGCCCAAGACACATCCCTGAGGGACACCTGCAGTTAGAGGTCATGATCTGGAGGTGGATCTTAAAAGGTAGATAGAGAAGAAGTGGTCAAATAGGTAAGAGGAGAACTAGGAGAGAGTGATATCATGAAAAATCTAGAGAGAAGAGAATATCAAGGAGAAGAAAATGATTAGCAACATCAAAGGCTGTAGAGAGGTCAAGAAGATTGAGGAAGGAGAAAGATGAAGGGGACATGGAATTTACTCAGTAGTCTCTAACCTGGAGAATTACCCTCAAAGGGCATTTACCAAAACTACTACGTTATCTGACAGGCAGGAGATTTGGATATACTGAGCGTTGTGGAGTAGATTTTTCCAATGGCACCTGCATAGCTCTTGAATTTTTGTGGATAGTAGTTACATTATAGCTATCCTGAGTGATCAATACCCAGGACAGATGAAGAATAAGGAATTTAAAAATTTTCTTAGGAAAATGAGGGGTTAGAGTGAGAGATTATTAGGGAAATAAGGGTAGTTGTGATTGTTGTGGAGACAATACCTATGATTTTCTATAAGACAAACAGTAGGATTCAACCCATGTCTCCCACCTTTTTTTTTATTAATTGATTTATTTTTAGTTTTCAACATTCACTTCCAAATGATTTTGAGTTCCAAACTTTCTCCCCATCTCATCCCTCCACCCACTCGAAGAAGGCATGCACTCTGAATACCCCTTCCCCTAATCTGTTGTCTTTTCTTTCTTCCCTCCCCTTCTGTTATCCCCTTCCCCTTCTATTTTCCTGTAGGGCAGGATAGATTCCTATACCTCATTGCCCATACATCTTATTTCCCAGTTGCATGTGTAAACAATTTTTAACATTTGTTTTTAAAACTTTGGGTTTCAAATTTTCTCCCTCCTTCCCTCGCCACCCAATCTCATTAAGAAGGCAAGCAACTCGATACAGGTTATACATGTGTAGTCTTACAAAACACTTCCATAGTAGTCATGTGAAAAACGAACTATATTTCCCTTCATCTGATCCCACCTCCATTTATTCTATTCTCTCTTTTGACCCTGTCCCTCCTCAGAAGTGTTTGCTTCTGATTACCCCCTTCCCCAATCTGTCCTCCCCTCTATCTTCCTCCTGCTTTCTTATCCCCTTCCCCCCATTTTCCTGTAGGATAAGCTAGATTTCCATACCCAATTTAGTATGTATGTTATTCCCTCCTTAACTCAAATCCCATAAGAATAAGATACACTCATTCTCTCTTACTTTCCCCTTTTCCCCTTCCCCCCTCTTTCCATTTCTTGTCTGTTTTATGTGAGATAATTTACCCCATTATACCTCTCCCTTTCTCCTTCCCCCAGTATAATCGTCTGTCACCCCTTAATTTTATTCTCTAGATATCATCCTTTCATCTTCAACTCACCCTTTGCCCTCTATCTATCTAAACATACATACATAAAATTTTTTTCCCTCCAACTACCTTAATACTGACAAAGGTCTCATGAGTTATAAATATCATCTTTCCAAGCAGGAATGCAAACAGTTCAACTTCAATAAGTCCCTTATGATTTTCCTTTCTTGTTTACCTCTTCATCCTTCTCTTAAGTGTTGTATTTGAAAGTGAAATTTTCTATTCAACTCTGGTCTTTTCATCAAGAATGCTTGAAAGTCCTCTATTTCACTGAATATCCATTTTTCCCCCAAAGGATTATACTCAGTTTTGCTGGGTAGGTGATTCTTGGTTGTATCCCTATCTATTTTGACCTCTGGAATATTATATTCCAAGCCCACCGAGTCCTTAATGTAGAAGCTGCTAACTCTTGTGTTATCCTGATTGTGTTTCAACAGCACTGGAATTGTTTCTTTTTGACTGCTTGCAATATTTTCTCCTTGACCTGGGAACTCTGGAATTTGACTACAATATTCCTAGGAGTTTTCCTTTGGGGATCTCTTTCAGGAGGTGATCAGCGGTTTCTTTTCATTTCTATTTTGCCCTCTGGTTCTAAAATATCAGGGCAGTTTTCCTTGATAATTTCTTGAAAGATGATGTCTAAGTTCTTTTTTGGTCATGGCTTTCAGATAATCTGTCCAATAATTTTTTAAAATGATCTCTCCTGGATCTATTTTCCAAGTCAATTGTTTTTCCGATGAAATTTTTCACATTTTCTTCTTTTTTTCATTCTTTTTGTTTTCTTTTACAATGTCTTGATTTCTCATAAAGTCACTAGCTTCCAATTGCTCCATTCTAATTTTTAAGGAACTATTTTCTTCAGCAAGCATTTGGACTTCTTTTTCCATTTGACCAATTCTGCTTTTGAAGGCATTATTCTCCTCATTGGCTTTTTGGACCTCTTTTATCATTTGGGGTAGGCTGTTTTTTAAGATGTTATTTTCTTCAATATTCTTTTGGGTCTCCTTTAGCAAGGTGTTGACTAGTTTTTCATGATTTTCTTGCATCATTCTTATTTCTCTTCCCAGTTTTTCCTCTTCTTCTCTTCCTTGCTTCTCAAAATCCATTTTGAGCTCTTCCATGGCCTGGAATTGATTCATAATTTTCTTGGAGTCTCTGGATGTATGAGTTTTGCCTTTTATGTCTTCTTCTGGTTGTATGTTGTGATCTTTGTCACTGAAGAAAGATTCTATGGTCTGACTTTTTTTTTTGGTGAAGTTTGCTCATGATCCCAGCCAATTACTTGAGTTATAAACTCTTTGTTAAGGTAGGGGTCTGCTTCCAGTGTGGAGAATGTACTGTCCCAAGCCTTGGGGGGTTTGTGTAACTGTTTTCAGAGATACTTCTTGGGACATGTAAGATTTCAGTTCTACCAAGGTGGTATGATCGAGGATGAGGTGTTTATTCCTTTGCTGGCTTGGACTCTGGTCTATGAGTGACCACAAGCACTCTTTTCTGCCTTAGAACTGTGAGAAGGATTCCCTCTCCACCAGAACTACAAGCTCCACCACACCAACACTCCTCCTTCCCTCAGGAACACCACCCAGAACTGTAACCCAGATCCAAGGATGGGCAAAGCAAGAAATTCCTGCCTCAGCACCAGCAAATAGATCCCTGCAATCCCCTCTCATCAGCTACTTTATTCACCCTCATTCTGTGGACTGAGAGTTCCTGAAGCAGCCACCATATGGAGCTATGCTAGGACTGGGGCTGGGACCATGCTTCTCTCTCACTTTGGTCACAGACTTTTCCTACCGATCTTCTAAGTTGTCTTTGGCATCGTGGGTTGAAAAGTCTGGAAACCACCACAGCTGCCTGTGATTCAGTCCCCTGAGGTCTGCTCCAGGTTTGCTGAGGCCTTGTCTTTGTCTGCATGCCCACGCTGAACTGCGTTCCTCTCCCAGCCTGGTGTTATAGACCTTTCCAATCAATGGTACAGGTTGTCTTAGGCTGGAAATTTGTTTCACTCTCTTTTTGTGAGTTCTGTTGCTCTAGAATTTGTCCAAAGCCATTTTGACAGGTATTTGGAGGGATTTGGGAGGAGAGCTCAAGTAAGTCACTGCTTTTACTTTTCCATCTTCGCTCTGCCCCCTCCCCCACCTTTTGATCTTACAACTGCTTGATGCATATCTTTTGGGGTTCATTCCATTTCCCACATTTTCAGGATATTTTGGTGGTTTGAGTTAGTTTATCTCCTGTACCTGAAGAGTTTCAAAGGTAGCATGCCATAGGATAAAGGAATAGTCTTAGAATTTAAACTTAGTCCCCATTGGATCAAATACAAAATTAGCTGTTTGGAATTCAAAGCTCTACATGACCAAATTCCCTTCTACCTTTCCAATATTCTTATACCTTACTCCCTGATACATATCCTTTTATCTACTGACCTTGGCCTTCTTGTTGTTCCACAAGAAGTCACTTCATGTCTTACCTCTGGGCATTTTCTCTGGCTTCCCCACCCCCATGCCTCAAATACTCTCCATCCTTTGCACTGAATGCAGAACTCCTTGGCTTCCCTCTAAATTTTCACCCTTTCTAGGAAGCCTTTCCAAACTCCTATTATTAGGTGACTTTGTGACCCAAGATATTCTGGGAGTATAAGTTGCAGAAGAGTTGTTGATGTGCATTGATGGAGGAACTTTCTACATGGGAGAACTTTCTAGAATCACAAGATAATAAACCTAGAGCTGGAGAGGAACTCAGATGCTCTCTGGGAAACCTCATTATTAAGATGAATTTAGCAAACCCCAGGGTAATTTTATAACCTGACCAAGGTTATACAGTTTGTAAACATCAGAATCACTTACACTCATGAAATCAGGGACTAGACCACTGCAGTTAACACTCCACACAAATTTCAGAGTTCTCTCCCATACTATTGGATTAGATATAGATGGTCAAAATGTATTTTGGAGATATAAGAGATCCTTATGACTTCAAAAAAAATAAAGTAGTTCATGAAACTATTTTTTCCCAATCAGGCAATGCTAGAGGTAGTACACATTCTTCCTTTGATCAAAATATGTAATTAGATAAATGACAATGATATATAGATATCTACATTTACATATGAGAGATAAACATCTAGTAGGCTATAAATTTGCTTTTTTTTGTATTACAGAGCTCTATTATCTAATGTTAATGAAATAATCTCTCATTAACACCTTACAATTTGATGCCCAATTAAGCCAGTTCTCCACTAACTATAAGGGCAATGCAACATTTCATGATTTTGTTATTCAAATAGGCTTCTAGTATATATCCCTTGAGAATAAGGCAGTTGCCATAAACTCCATTAAGATTATATACTTCCATGCTTGAGGCATCCTGACTTTTTGGAGAAAATGTGAAGAAGAAAACAATTTATTTTCATGATTCATTATTTAAGCCAGGCCAGCAACATTAATACTCACAGATAGTTCTGAATGGAAAGGAAAGATAAGTTAGAGTACTCTGCTAAAAGGCAAATAGACTTGTGAATAGAAGAAAAGAAAAACAAGTCATGACATTGTACACAGCGGATAAACTAATGTATACAGAGTTGTACAAAGCAAATATTACTTGTAGTTTGGGGGGAGAAGATGTCTGACCTAAAAATATTTATGTTTTGTATTCTGAATATCATTTATAAAGTAGACTTGACTACTAAATCCTTGCTAGTACTAGAAAATCCATTTTATGCTCTGTGAAAAAATGTAGGGGTTAGAAATTAGAGTTGATTACCAACAACTTAATTAGCATCCCTTCAGACAGCATCATAATATGAAATTGTGATGTTAATTGCTCATGTATGGATTAGCTGATTTATTGTTTTCATTGAAAACATTATTCAGGCACTTCTAGCAAGAGGATGGAAACAAAGGTTTGTGCTAAGCACAGCTCTTTCTCCACCCCACCCCCCTGCCATTTCAAAAACAATTATAAATGTACCAAATGAAGTTATAGAACAGCAAAAAATACAGGGAAAAGGAAAATAAATTGCCACAAAGTATTCCCCATAGAAAAATGGAAAGAAAAATAGCAAAGTACCACAATATTTGGCTTTCATTTTGCCTGTCATGTACCCCCACTTGAGTCCAAGTTTCAGACTTTTTGTGTTCTTGGCACAAACATTTGCTGAATCAAAGCAAGTTTGAAATTAACTGTATGTGTATGTGCAATCTCCCAGCCCTGTACATAGTAGGTACTTAATAAGTATTATTGACTGACTGACTAGAAAACTGGAAGACTGACTAAGGAAGCAAAGAAACATGAAAATACTTAATATAATGAATAAATGAGATAAAAGAATTTCAATATAGAACTTCAGAAGAAGAAAATAATTATGTAATAACTAAAATTAGACCCTCCCAAAAGATGTGATTGGTAGGTCTAAGAAGCAAAGAAATAACAAGTAGAATTGACAACTTAGAACAGAAGCTGACAAAACTTAGCAACGTAGGAATTGTCCTGCTTGGGGAGAGAAGTGACTGGGAAAAATAGAACTAAAATATTAGAAGATGGAGAAATATGTAGAAGAAATTAAAAAGCTAGAAAAGCAAGAAGAACATATGAGATATCAACTATTGACAACGTACTTAGAAAATAGCATATTTCTCTAAGGAAATCATCTAGGATTCATCAGTATCTAAGAAGGGAGAGATTTTTAAAAAAAGAATGATATATCTCAAGAAATTATAAAAGAAAACTGCCCTGAAGCATTGGAACCAAAGACAAATGACATAATCTATAGGTTTCTACAATAAAGAAAACATCAAGTTGCTTCATATTATACCACCACAACCACCAATGTGAGCACCAAAATCTATAGTTGCCAGGTTCAAAAAAAAAAAAGCTTCAAGTTGAGAAAAGAGAGATCATATGTCAAGATACCTTGATCAAAAACAAAACAAAAAGACTACCAATGAGTTATAAAGGAATGAAGATTTGAAAAATAACATGTAAAAATGACATGCAATGAATTCTTAATGGAATTGATAACTAACTTTTCTGCTAACAAAACCAACACTGAGAAGGATAACTGAAGGATAAACACAGAATGAACAAATAAAAAAGTACTTATTATGTGCCAGGCACTGTGCTAAAAGTTAGGGATGTTAATAGAAGGAAGCCAGATAGTCCCTTCACTCAGGGAGTTTATATTCTGTTTATGAAGTGAAGATAATACATACAGGGGAGGTAAATTGGAAAGGGTTGGGAGGCAGGGCATGCATTGATTTCATTTGGAGTGGGTTGGGAAGTACACAATAGGCTACTTCTGGGAAGAGAAATTGAAAGCTCATCTCTCAGAGTGCTGGCACCCACCCAGTGGAAGAAACCTATGTTCTGGTGAGAGGAGAAAAAGGGCCAACATTAAAAAGTAATGGTTTAAAGCTGTTTAAGAAGTGGTGTAGTAGCCTTGCTTCAGGCAAGATGAAAATTCACAACTTTTCTGGGAGAAAAACATAGAATTATGTTATAAACTATTTATACCCTTTGATGCAGCAATACCATCACTAAAAATATGTGAAAAGGACATTAAAGGCAGAATGTAAATTAACAAATATAGAAAATATTACTAGTAACACCATTTGTTGTACAAAACACAATAAAACAAAACAAAACAAACAAACAGACAAAAAAACCCAAATACCTGGAAACAAAGAAACAAAGAGGTTGTTCATCAATAGGAGAATAACTGGAAACAATGTAGCCTATGAGTTTGATGAAATGTTATTGTGCAAAAAGAAATGTTGAATATAGAGAATTTAGAGAAACACAAAAAGGCTTATGTGGATTGCTACACAGTAACAAACAGCAACGAGAGGAAATATATACATAATTAATGAAATATTGTAAACCAAAAAACCCCACTAAAATGTATCAGAATTCAAATAAAAGCAATGATAAATCTCATCTACAAAGGATTAAACAATTACGGTAGATGCTTCCCTTTTTTCGGTAAAATTTTATTATATTATAGGAAGGTCATTTTTTTTAAAATAAAGTATACTATCCAATCTAGTTCCTATGACTTTTTTCTAACTATTTTTATTTTGAGAGACTCAATGGGAAGTGGTGGTATTAGTAAATGATAGTGATTCAAAAAAATATACTAGCAAGAAAATATCAAATTGGAAAAAGTGACATTTTGTTAGCAGAACAAAATTCTAAAATCATTTTTGTTCATTCAAATTGGGATGACAAATTGGATTTGTAGAGATAGCCTATGCATAGAAGTAAAAAAAAAACTAAACTTCTATATGACTCATCTATTGCTTAATACAATAATGCTACTTCTCCTAGAAAACAGAAATTTACTCTTCAAGCACCAGAACTTCATATGTTCTAGGTTTGAAATATATATTTTAAATATATTAATTGCATTTCCCCCTTCATTCATAGAGGTTTCTTCAACAACTCAGGAATCCAGTAATTCCCTTCTCAAAACATAGATGATAATTCCTTTACAATAGGTAATAGATTATCTTAGAAGAGCTGCTTGAGTGTCTACTCAATTAAGTTGCTGGCCATTATCACATAGCTATGGCAATCAGAGATGGATCTTGAAAACCAGGGTCTTCTTTATTTCAAATACAGCACTGGAAATACTAAGTTGTTTTGTCCCTCTGGACAGAGGATAAAAAAAGTTTAACATCTTCTTGGTCAGGGAGATAATGATAGTCACCCATTATTTTAATGTGCAGAAAATCCATAATTTTTTTGAGCAATATGTTTTGTAAACCACCTTACACCTAACCTCCCCCCACCCAGTCTTTTCTCTGGTGAGATGGGACTCCTTGCTGCTCCCAGAATAAGACACTACAATTTTGGCTCCATTTTCTCTGCTTGTCTTTGATGTCTGGAATGCTCTCATGCCTCACCTTGACCACCTGACTACCCTGGCAACTTTCCAAGTCCAGGCCAAAATCCTACTTTTTTCAGTTGTTGTTCAGTCATTTATGGTCATGTCGGACTCTTTGTGATTTGGAGTTTTTTGGTTTTCTTTTCTTTCTTCCCTACAGGAAGCCAAATCCCTCTCAATTGTAGTGCCTTCCCTCTGTTGATTGCCCTGTATATAGAATGTCCATATATATTTGTTTAAATGTTTTCTCTGCATTATCTTGTGAGTTCTTCAAGGACAAAGGATTATTAATTTCCTTACTTTACATTTCAAGTGCCCAGAGCATAGCACAGTTACTGGTACATAATAGATGCTTAATAAATGAATATTAATTGACTAATGATAATGTGAATTGTTGTGGTTATTATTTTCATTGTTTTGTATATTCTCTCCATCTCCACTATCTCTCCTCTCCTGATCTATTTTTTCTATGTCAGGCAGTCAGCTATTATTTCTGGAATTTGTATAAATGCCTCCAATAGTCCCTGTTTCTAGTTTTCTGCTTTTAATGTGCTATGGACTAGAGGAAAAATACTTTAATGGCAAAGTTAATAAAAGTTAATAATTAAGAGCCTAAAAAGTAAAGAACATGGATTTTAGTAAAGGAGCTTTGTGACAAGTATTTTCAGCAGAAGTCTTTTTTACTTCAGTGTTCAGAGGTGTATTTCTAAAGATTGCAATTTTCTGAAATCTGACCTCTGGGTAAAATGAGGTGTTAATGTATTTTTTTAAAGAATAACCTAACTCATTCATCTCTAAGCTGTTATGGATTTAAATAGTGAGATAGCTACACTTCCTGACTATCTTAAAAAATCCTTTAAGAAGAAATCAAAGATATTTCTGATTCAGTCATTTATTGTGCCAAAAGAAATATTTAAAAATATCTCTGTGTGTTCCTTGATTCTTTTTTTCATTATTGTCTAATCATGGGATTATAGTGCTAGAGGGGACTAATACCAAAAAAAAAATAATCACTTACATTTCCTCTTGGACTGATTTATTTAAAAAAAATTCAGGGAACATATTAGATGAGAGAAGTAATTTTCCATTATTAATAACTAATTCAATTCAACAAACATTTATTAAATTCCCATTCTTTGAGGTACTCAATAGGTATATAACCCATCTTCCAGAGTTCCTCCAAAAACCTCGGACAAAGAGAAAGAGGATATTGGTTGGATTGGGGCTACATAATGAGGGATGTCCCCATTCCATTGTTCTCTAACTTCTGAAGAGATTTTGGACTTATTTTAAGAATAAACAAACTAGGGTGCAACTGACATTGACTCTCAAGTACATTCCTAATCTTTGGGACAGGGAGTTTGTGGAGAAGAGAGGCATAAGCCTAGTCACATATGGAAAGTAGCAGAGAATAATGGCCAAAAATTTATCAGGTGAAGTTTACATTCTGAATTTTTACATAGTGGATTGTGATTTGGGACATCAGACATCCAATAACGGGCCAAGCCCTATGGAAACATGGGCAGATATTCTAGCACCTTTCTGCAACCATCCTAGGTGATAGAATGGGGTCAAATTAGGACTTGCTTAGAGACTTCCTCTCATTTTTTTCCTTAGGGACTAAGATGCACTGCCTTTTTATCTACCTTGTTTACTTGAATGATAGTGTTGAGAATAGAATTGGAGGAAAGACAAACCTAGAATTAAAGCAGATTTAAAACATTCAGGTTTTATAAATCTAACCTGTATTTCACCCTTACAGACTGAGTAGGGGCTAGAGCTGAATGTTTAACTAAAATTAAATTGCATTTAAGGGAGAAAGAGAACAATATTTAGAGTCAGGTTTTTATTGAGACATGCTATGATATAAGTTGCAGGCCTTAATTTCATCCCATAAAAAATGAAGAAGGAAAAAATGTACTCACATAAGCCACTAAGCAGACAAAGAAGTCATATAGAGTGCTCACAGTCTCAAAGTTCCTATCAGATGGAAACTGCATTTAGACTTGCAATTAGGATAGTGTCTTGACATTTTGGATGTATCTCTTTATCCCTTAGGTTTCTACATAGTCCTTCTATAAAAAAAAAAAAAACATTTTAGGGTTTGGTCTCCACTCAGAAAGTAAATACATTTTAGTGCTGCTAGACAGGTAAAACTCAGAGTGGAGGGAATGGTTGAAATTTGGTTTTCTACTCCTTTCTTTTTAGTTGTCAACTTATTTTCAAGCTGCTGGACTACATGGTCCTTTATAATTCATTGGTAGTCTGTTTTGTTTTGTTTTTGATCAGGGTATCTTGACATATGATCTCTCTTTTCTCAACTTGCAGCATTTTTTTGAACCTGGCAAGTATAGATTTTGGTGCTCACATTGGTGGTTGTGGTGGTATGATGTGAAACAACTTGATGTTTTCTTTATTGCAGAAACCTATAGATTATGTCATTTGTCTTTGGTTCCAATGCTTCTGAGCAATTTTCTTTTATAATTTTTTTTTGGCTAGGCAATGGGGTTAAGTGACTTGCCCAGAGTCATATAGATAGTAAGTGTCAAGTGTTTGAGGCCGAATTTGAACTCAGGTCTTCCTCTTCCAGGGGCAGTGCTCTATCTACACTGCACCACCTAGCTGCCCATCTTTTATAATTTCTTGAGATATATCAGAGTGACCACTATAAGGAAGGGCCTAGATTCATGCTTTTTACTCCTGACTTCGTAACATGCTTCTAGCTTCCCTTGGCCCCTTCCTTCAGATCCTTTGTATGGATTATCTTTCTCCATTGGAATATATTCATTCAGGGCAATGATTGTTTTTCTTTTTGTTTGTGTTTGTATCAGAAGTACTTAGCACAGTACCTGGCATATGGTGTTTAAAAAGTGCTTGTTAAGTTGATTGGTTGACTATAGAAAGATGCTTTCCTGGCCCCCACAAAGTCTCATCAAGATGATGAGGGATATTCCATTTTGGCTCCCCCCTTTACATAAGTAAAATTGAGAAATCCTTTATTTGTTCCTGAAAAAAAATTACACTAAGACACTGGAATATTTTCAAGGGAGGATATCAACATTATTACAACTAAACTATAATTTTGAAACATTTCTTGGCAATTAAAGATGCACACATTCTGGAAATGAATAGTCTGAATTGTAAGCACTTAACTGTCAGTTTAATTTATTTGTGAAGTGTAGATATGTGCCATAGGTTTTTAGACAGTGATATAAGTATCCTTCTATGAATAGTTTGTCTTCTTTAATCAGACACATTAATTCTATCTTGATCCTTTTCTTTTGAGAATCTTGCTGTGTTTTATGAAATAATTAGAAACATAGCCTTCTAGCCATAATATAAAATCTTACATAAATGTAAGAGAGTTGCAAAGTTTGTACAGTGTGTATCTGGTATGTTAAGACACACTTTATTATAGGTCCCAGCCCAAACCCCAATTGGTCATTGTTTGGGCCAAAATGGCTCAGAGTTAATGTAAATAGTAACTGTTTCTGGTTTTGGCCAGAAACCATGAGGGTCTTCCCCTTCCAGATTGTTTTTCTTTTTTTCCTGGCTAGGTAAAAGAGGCCATTCTTTGCTTCATTTTTGTTAAGTCTTATTCACTGAATGAGTGTTGCCTGGGTCAAACTGAGACCTGCTAAAGACTTTGGCTTCAAAAGGCCAAGGTTCCCCACTGTATCCTAGGCCATCTCCAGTTGTTCTGATCCATATCTGGCCACTGGACCCAAATATCTCCAGAGAAGAAAGTGAGGCTAGAGACTTTGCACAGCCCTCTCTCACTTAAATACCATTTGCTTGCATATCATGGATCACCTCCCTAATGTCATGGTCCTCTTTGAGAATGAAGGACAAGAAGATGGTGGAGTAAAAACACTGACTTGCTTGAGCTCTCCTGCAAACCCCTCCAAATACCTGTTAAAAAGGACTCAAAACAAATTTTAGAGAAGCAGAACCCACAAAAAGACAGAGTGAAACAAATTTCCAGCCCAAGATAACCTGGATGGTTGATTGAAAAGGTCTATTGTGCCAGGCTGGGAGTGGACTGCAATTCAGCCTGGGTGTGCAGGCAAAGACCAGGCCTCAACGAACTTAGAACAGGTCTCAGGGGATTGAATTACAGGCAGCTGCAGCAGTTTCCAGACTTCTCAAGCCACAAATGCCAAAGACAACTTAGAAGGTCAGTAGGAAAAGTCTGTGACAGTGGTGAGAAAGAAGGTTGGTCCCAGTCCCAGTCCCAGCACAGCCAGGGGCAGCTGCTTCTGGAGCTCTCAGGCCACAGACAGAGGGAAATCAAGTGGCCGATCAGAGGGGGACTGCAGGGATCTCTATGCTGATGCTGAGGAAGGAACCTCTTATTTTGCCCATGTTTGGATCTGGGTCACAGTTCTGGGTGGTGGTGCTGGGGCAAGCAGGAGTGTTGGTGTGGTGGAGCTTGTAGTTCTGGTGGAAAGGGAATCTTCCTCACAGTTCCAAGGCAGAAAAGGGTGCTTGTGGTTACTCATAGACCAGAGCCTAGGCCAGGAAAGGAGTAAACACTTGCCCTTCATCATACTACCTTGGAAGAAAGGAAAATGTACAGGTCCCTAGAAGTATCACTGAAAAGAGCTGCACAAACCTCCCAAAGCTTGGAACAGTACATTCTCCACACTGGAAGCAGACTGCCTATTTCAATAAAGAGTTTAAAAGTCAAGTAATTGACCAGGAACACGAGCAAACTGTACAGCAAAAGTCAGATCATAGAATCATTTTTTGGTGACAAAGAAGATCAAAACATACAAACAGAAGAAGACAACAAAGTCAAAGTTCCCACAGAGAAAGCCTCCAAGAAAAATATGAATCAGTCTCAGGCCATGGAAGAGCTCAAAAAGGATTTTGAGAAGTAAGAGAAATAGAGGAAAAACTGGGAAGAGAAATGAGAGTGATGCAAGAAAATCAAAATCATGAAAAACAACAACAGCTTGCTAAAGAAGACCCAAAAAATACTGAAGAAAAAAACACCTTAAAAAAAAGCCTTTTTGACTTCCTCTTCTGGAAACCAAGATGGTAGAGTAAGAAGTAAGTCACTCTCACCCTCCCTTATCAACCTCTGAAAGTCCAGAAAATATCACCCCAGGACAGGAAAAGGTGCAAAAAAAAGAAGGGAGGGAGATGAGCATTGTTTGAACCGTACTCTCTTCAGATTTCACTCAAGAAGGGAATAACATAATCAGGTATAGAAATCTAACTAGCCCTACAGGCAGTAGGAGGGAAAAGAGGAAAGAAAAGAGAGGGGGGATAGAAGGTAGGGAAAAAGTAGTGAGGGTAAAGGGGAAGAAAAGGGAAGGGGCTAATAGAAAGGTAGCAGGACTAAGGGAGGTGGTGGTCAAAAACAAAACACTGGTGAGGAAGGAAAGGGAGAAAGGAGAAAGAAAAGCACAAACAGGGAGGGGGAGGAAAGGATAGAGAGAAAGACACAGATAGTAATCATAACTGTGAATGTGAATGGGATGAACTCTCCCATAAAATGGAAGCAGATAGCACAATGGATTAAAATCCATAATACTACAATATGTTGTTTACAGGAAACACATTTGAAAAAAAGTGACAAATACAGGGTAAAAGTAAAAGGCTGGAGCAAAATATATTATGCTTCAGCTGAAGTAAAAAAAAAAGCAGGTGTAGAAATACTGATCTCAGACAAAGCAAAAGCAAAAATAGATCTTATCAAAAGAGGTAAGGAAGGAAACTACATCCTGCTAAAAGGCACCATAGAAAATGAAGTAATATCATTACTAAACATATAGGCACCAAATGGTATAGCATCCAGATTCTTAGAGGAGAAGTTCAGGGAGTTACAGGAAGAAATAGACAGCAGAACTATAATAGTGGGGGACCTCAACCTCCCCCTCTCTGAACTAGATAAATCTAACCACAAAATAAACAAGAAAGAAATTAAGGAGATGAATAGAATATTAGAAAAGTTAAGTGTGATAGACCTCTGGAGAAAATTGAATGGGGTTGGAAAGGAATATACTTTTTGCTTGGCAGTACATGGCACATATACAAAAATTGACTATGTACTAGGGCATAAAAACCTCACAAACCAATGCAGAAAGGCAGAAATATTAAATGTATCCTTTTCAAATCATGATGCAATAAAAATTATATGTAATGAAGGGCCATGGAAAGATAGAGTAAAAAATAATTGGAAACTAAATAATCTAATCCTAAAAAATGATTGGATCAAACAACAAATCATAGAAACAATCGATAAAAAATAGCCTAACCCAAATGACAAAAGAAGTCCAAAAAGCAAATGAGGAGAAGAATGTCTTAAAATGCAGAATTGGCCAAATGGAAAAGGAAGTCCAAAAGTTCACTGAAGAAAATACTTCCTTAAAAATTAGAATGGAGCAAATGGTGGCTAGTGACTTTATGAGAAATCAAGACATTGTAAAAGAAAACAAATAGAATGAAAAAAATAAAAGATGACATGAAATACTCCCCCCTTCAGGGGCAAAATGGGTATCCAGTGAAATAGAGGACTTTCAAGCATTCTTGATGAAAAGACCAAAACTGAATAGAAAATTTGACTTTCAAATACAAGACTCAAGAGAAACATGAAGAGGTAAAGAAGAAATAGAAATCATAAGTGACTTATTAAGATTGAACTATTTACATTCCTACATAGAAAGATGATATTTGTAACTCATGAGACCTTTGTCAGAATTAAGGTAGTGGAAGGGAAGAAATATATGTAGATGGATAGAATAGATAGATAGAGAGAGAGAGAGAGAGAGATAGATAGATAGAGGGGACAGGGTGAATTGAAGATGAAGGAGTGATATCTGGAGAATACAATTAAGAGGTGAGTGAGCATTATATTGGGAGAACGAGAAAGGGAGAGGTAGAATGGAGTAAATTATCTCACATAAAACAGACAAAAAAAGGCTTTTACAGTGGAAAGGAAAGAGGGGAAGGTAAGAGGGAATGAGTGAATTTTATTCTCAACAGATTTGGCTTAAGGAGGGAATAATATACACACTCAATTGGGTATGGAAATCTAGCTTACCCTACAGGAAAATAGGGGAGAAGGGGATAAGAGAGCAAGGGGATGATAGAGGCGAGGGCAGATTGGGGAAGGCGGTAATCAGAAGCAAACACTTCTGAGGAGGGACAGGGTCAAAAGAGAGAATAGAATGAATGGGGGTGGGATAGGATGAAGGGAAATATAGCTAGTTTTTCACAATGTGACTACTATGGAAATGTTTAGCATTACTACACATGTATTATCTGTATCAAGTTACTTGCCTTCTCAATGAAGGTGATTGGGTAGGGAGGAAGGGAGAACATTTGGAACCCAAAGTTTTAAAAACAAATGTTAAAAATTGCTTTCAAATGCAACTGGGAAATAAGATATACAGGCAGTGGGGTGTAGAAAGCTATCATGCCCTACAGGAAAATAGAAGGGGAAGAGGATAAGAGAAGGTGGGAGACAGAAGGAAAGGCAGATTAGGGCACAGTATATTCAGAATGCTGGCTGTCTTTGGGTGGGGGGATGAACAAGATGGGGAGAAATTTTAGAACTCAAAATCTTGTGGAAGTGAATGTTAAAAACCAAAAATAAACAAATTAATAAAAATTTTAAAATATCAGGATAATGAGAGAGAGAGAGAGAGAGAGAGAGAGAGAGAGAGAGAGAGAGAGAG